>NC_140217.1:40677807-40757807 GCF_951802725.1 Rutilus rutilus | reverse complement strand
CGCCGTCCGCGCGCCTACATTTGAATGAACTTGAGCGCGAAAAAGACGCGATATGTGAACTGCCTCTTGGCGAGCGACTTCGATACTTTTTTGCTACTTTGTAATAACTTTCTGCGGCCAGCGTTTCTGGAAATGAACGAGGGTAAAATCTTTTTAAGACCCGACTAAATGAAATTTAAGACCGCAGATGAAAATCTGGCTGTTTTTAAGACGTTTTAAGGCCTTAAATTTAAAGTTCAGAATTTAAAACTTAAGACCCCGCGGGAACCCTGAATGGATCATAATTATAAAACTCCCTAAAAATACATAATATTCCATAAAATTTTTAAAAAAAAAAAATATATAATAATAATAATAATAATAATAATAATTATATATATATATATATATATATATATATATATATATATATATATATATATATATATTATATATATTATATATAATAAAAAAAAAATATATATATATATAAATAAATAACATTGATTTGACTGAAATAAAGTACAGAGAAGAGTATGAGTGTGACCCTGAAGTGAGTTCAGCACAGCACGTGTTCCTGAAACACACTCGAGTTAGCGCTTACTTCTCGTGCAAAGATGCGATCCCTGACGCGCTGGTACTCTTCCTCTCGCTCCTCGATGGATTTACTGCGACGACCGTCCTGAAGCGGCACACGGATCTGAGCGAAGGAGAGAACACGGGGATTCAGAAGCACCACAGACACACGACGACAGAGTAACACACGTGCAGAACACACACCTGATTATCATCCTTATCCATGCTAGCGTCGTCTCGCTTCAGGATGAACTTCTTCTGGAAGTCCATGGTGCGCTCGTCTTTAATGTGCTCGGAGAACCTCTGCTCAGGACTGAAACACACACAGATGGGGCGAGAAGACACGATCAGGGGCCGGTTGCATAAACCGATGAGACTAGTTAGAGTTAGACATTAGGGGTGGGCGATATCTCTATTTACGATATCTCGAGATTTTTTTTTAACTCGATATGGATTTTGACATATCGTATATATCGATATATTGTTTATATTTAATTCTGATTTCGCCACTTTGCTTGTTTGCCTTCTCTGTGCTGTGCTCGCCCCCGCCCTCCTCTGCTTTTGTTCCCCCTCCCCTCGCGTGTTGTCTCCTATTTTTTTTACAGTCTATGGTTGTCTCATTCAAGTTAAATGATTCAACCAACCAAGTCCCCCGAGTCCGGTCACGCACATGATCAATCTTTCCCCGCCTAGCGAGTGCTTGAAGTGCGTCAGAAACAGCGCGCGCGCGATCAGTTGTTGTTCGTAATTTGTTGTGTAGCGTCGCCTCTCGCCGCATTGCTTTTGTTTTAGGGCGCTTAACACACTCACACTTAACATGCTCCCCTGTAGAAACGGGCCTGGCAGCTCGCGCCAGGTCTAGACACGGTGAAAGTTTCCTGATTGTGACGGATGGCCGAATTTACATGACACATTATAAATTAGCATTAGCCTACCTATTCTGCTATAGATACAGAGCCAAAAAGAAGAGAAGAGGATAAAGGTGGATAAAGACAGAGGTAAAGTGATGTAATGAATGAACAGTTTATCTAATTGCATAGTAGTAAGATACTATAATTTAATGGCAGTTATTTTTACCTTAAACTTTATGCTAGCAGTTGTTCTGAGTTCTCCAGAGGCCCCAGACAGTGTGATTTTGTAACAATCATGTCAGTTTTTAGATGCATTTTTATCACTTTTAATCTACAAGTGCAGTTTTGCTCTACAGTTGTGCAGTTTTTTGGGGGTATATGGCATTTTTTTTTAATTTATTTGCCAAAATTAGTAATGGTATTTCTATACAGGTTTATTAAAAATAGTGCAATATTTTTTTTTTTTTCTTTATTTTTCAGTTAAATTATTATTTTAGTATACAGGACTTTTTTTTTTTTTTAATGTCACAGAAGCACTTTGTTCCTACATGAACTGCCTACCTATTTGCATTTCAATAAAAAAAAGACTTTGTGGTATTTGGCATATTTTTGCAGTAGTTTTTGGGGGGTTATTTTTCCTGTAAAGATATCGAGATATATATCGTATATCGAGATATATATCGTATATCGAGATATAGCAAAATATATCGAGATATATTTTTTGCTCCATATCGCCCAGCCCTATTAGACATCACATCTTTTTCTTTAAAGGTGCAGTGTGTAATATTTAGGCGGATCTGTTGACAGAAATGCAATATCATACACATAACTATGTGTTCAGTGGTGTATAAAGAGCTTACATAATGAACCGTTATGTGTTTATTAGCTTAGAATGAGCATTTCTCTCTACACACACCGCGGGTCCGCTTACATCCACGTTTCTACGGTGGCCCTGAACGGACAAACGCGTTTCGTCACTATGTTGTTCTTCGTGTAAAGAAGCTTCAGCTAAAGTCAGCGGATAAAACACTGACACAATGATGAACAGGTAACAATAATATTCGCAATAACATCGTTTTACTGAATAATTAAGTAAACATAATTTCTTTCTTTATCTTTGTAAAGAAACCTCATTGCTGAACTGGCTACTCTCTGCTGTCTCAGACCACGACATCACTTCCTGTCGGCCACGTAACTTCTGTTGGGTGCAATTCACAACCTGACCACTAGATGCCGCTAAAACTGCGCCTTTAACACTGTTCATAGCTTTTATAAATCAGTTACATAAAAATGTAGATTAGCCTAATTTGATACGGAGGAGTAAGACTGGCTGATAGTGGGTCACACTAGAACTTTAGACAGTGTCTTCACATAATAGCGATGTTTATGCAACCAGCCCCAGGGTTTGACATTAACACACCCAAACACCCCAAACGCGAGTAAAAATCAACTGTGGCGGGAAACGCTGTCAAATCACGAGCCAATTTGCCGTGTTATTTATTACGTTTACTCACTTTGCTGGGGAAGTTCGAGTAAGACAAATCAGCGCAGATTTAGCGCAAATACTCGTGAGTCCTCATGATATATTAAATACAGCGTATTGCGCAGAATCTGCTCATATCTGGCTCACTTCAACACACACGTCACTACGCAACAAATAACGGCGCGCTTGTTCATTTGCATTGAAGCAATAGTGAAGATTAATAAGCATTTGGTGAACAGAAAAGACATTATTTTCCAACATCCTACATTTTTTGATGTTCTTTGTACTGTATTGATCCGTCCACCTAAAACACATTTATGATGAAGAGGATGAAAGAGGAAGGAGATGCTGGATGACAGGATTTTGTTTGAATAAGAAATGAATGTATGAAATCCAAATTTTATAGGCTAATAAAAATATTAATAATATTATACATATATACATATATATATATATATATATATATATATATATATATATATATATATATACATACGCTATATAAGCTGTAACGTAGGTAATCTGGTTCATTTGTTTTCTTTTCTTATTTTTTTGTTTTTTCAAATAATAAATTTTTTTAAATAATTTTTCGTTTTGTTCTGAATGGCCGATAACTTAATTTAGTTGCCAAATTGGCCGGTGAGTGAAAAAGTTCATTTCAAACCCTGGTTCCGATCATTCCCGTCGGATCAGAGCGAATCTTACATGCGAGTGTTGCTGGTCTTGTTGATGATGACCGCTTTGCCCGTTTGGTCCACGTTGTGATCCATGCCGAAATAGGCAGCGACTCGATGCAGCAGCATGCGATGATATGAGGTCATTTGAGGGAACTTCTTATACTGATTACTGAAAATACGGATGCAAAAACATCTTTAGTACAAAGAAAATACAATGCATTTACCACAGCACAACACCATTCTGTAATAAACCGAGTCATGTTTAGAGCAAAACAACCACATCACTGCAATGCTCTCAAACCACCAAAAGAGGGCGACAAATATCAACTACAAGTATAAAACACCAACATTTACTATGGAAGGAGGCATGCATGTATATATGTGTGTGTGTGTGTGTGTGTGTGTATGTCATGTGTATGCGTGCGTGTGTGTGTGCGTGTGTGTATGTATGCATGTACTGTGTATGCATGTGTGTGTGTGTGTGTGTGTGTGTATGTATGCATGTACTGTGTATGCATGTGTGTATGCATGTGTGTGTATGCATGTATGTACTGTGTATGTATGTACTGTGTATGCATGTGTGTGTATGTATGTATTTACTGTGTATGCGTGTGTGTGTATGCATGCATGTACTGTGTATGCATGTGTGTGTGTGTGTGTGTGTGTGTGTATGTATGCATGTACTGTGTATGCATGTGTGTATGCATGTGTGTGTATGCATGTATGTACTGTGTATGCATGTGTGTGTATGTATGTATTTACTGTGTATGCGTGTGTGTGTGTGTGTGTGTGTATGTATTTACTGTGTATGCGTGTGTGTGTGTGTGTATGCATGCATGTACTGTGTATGCATGTGTGTGTGTGTGTGTGTGTATGTATGCATGTACTGTGTATGTATGTACGCATGTATGTATGTACTGTGTATGGATGTGTGTGTATGTATGTATTTACTGTGTATGCATGTGTGTGTGTGTGTGTATGCATGTACTGTGTATGCGTGTGTATGTATGTATGTATGCATGTACTGTGTATGCATGTGTGTGTGTGTGTGTATGTGCGCATATATGTATGTACTGTGTGGGTGTGTGTGTGTATGTATGTACTGTGTATGCGTGTGTGTGTGTGTGTGTGTGTGTGTGCATGCATGTACTGTGTATGCATGTGTGTGTGTGTGTATGTACGCATGTATGTATGTACTGTGTGGGTGTGTGTGTATGTATGTACTGTGTATGCATGTGTGTGTGTGTGCATGTGTGTGTATGCATGCGTGCGTGCATATATAAAAAATGTTTTATTATTATTATTTTTAAATAATAAATATTTTTTTCTGCTTAAAATTGATTGTGAAAACCATAATAATCTATCGTTCAAAAATGTAGGGTACTAACTTAAAGAGCAAGGACATTAAATTGATCAAAAGTGACAGTAAAAACATTTATAATGTTACAAAAGGTTCCATATTAAATAAATGCTATTATATATAAAAACGAACACATATACAATTTTATTGCATATAGACTTACTTCTCATCATTTATGAACTCCAGTATATCCTGTTCCAGCTTAAGCAGCATCATTCTGTCTCTAAAAGAGGGGGAAAAAAAAGAAGAATTTTAGACATAAAACTGATCCAGAAAAACAAAAAAACAAATCAAATGGAGGCCGACGCTGCGTTCAAACTCATACTTCACTGTGTGCTTTGAAGAGAAGTGTACAAATGTAAATACAAACTTTTGAATATGCAATATTAACACATGTAACGGGTCATAGAATTGATACTAATCTAGATGCTACTGACCTCTTAAATCACATAATACTCATGCAAACATTAGCAAATAATCTCTAATAATCTAAAAATGCATTAATAATTCACATTTCGGTTCATACACTGAAAATCCAAACATATTTACAACAATTTTTATTAATGAAAACGAAGCTTTTTGAAAACGCTCTCCAGAGTGGATAGAATTGAAAGCACCGGTTTCGTGTTGTAGTGTCGACTGTCAAAACTGAGGTATTTAAAAACGATGACGTAAGTTTAGTCATGTGACGCATATCGTACCAATAGATATTCATGTTTATAGCGGTATTGTGCCTGTTATGTGCGGTTCGCTTTCACACTGTTGCTAAAGATATGTTCTTCACACACTCTTCATCTCACAGTCAAGCAAAGATGACAGAATTTACTCACAATTGCTAAACATGAGAGCAGTTTTAGCGTTTCAGCCCAGACATATAACGCTGAGATATTTTGCTAAATAAAATTATTGAATTGCGTGATAACTTTATTATTTATTTTCCCGTCTGCATCATCTCAGTGAGCTTAAGTGAGCTTTTAGACATGCGCTGTAAAGGAGAATTTAGTGTTTTCAGGCGTTTTCCAAAAGTTTGAGTTCAAAAACGCCAGTGTGGACGGAGAGCGTTTTCAAATGTGTCCGGACTGATGTAGACGTAGCCTGAGGCTGACAAAGGAAACCCCGAGTGTAACCAGAGACGAGGGCTGAGGATGAGTGTGAGTGTCACTGTTGTGTCTAGAGCGAGGCCTGTTGTACCTGGGGTTGTTTTTCAGTGTGTTCACCAGGAACTCGTGCACATCAATCCCTGTGGAATCAGTGTATTCCTGACTGGAGTCTGGAAGAGAACGGGAAACATCAGATCAATGTGAACGTCACCACTAAAACATGAAGGTTCAATCACTGCAGCAGCTCATCTAGTTAAACAGAATTATTACAGAACTCTATTTTATCGTATTATAATATTTCAATGTATCATGACTGCACATATTGTATTATAGCGTGAGGCAGTGATACCCAGAGCTAGTTTTAGCTAGCGGTCGACTGATATATCGGGTGATATTTGGTATTTTTTAATCATCGGTTCTCTTTGTTTGGCTGATAAGTGTTGAGAGCGGACTTGGTTGCACTTTACAGGTGAAACTCAAAACATTTGAAAACCCCAAATTCAAAATCTCAGAAATTTTGAAAATGTTCATAAGCTGTAAGCCATAATCATCAAAATTATAACAAATAAAGGCTTGAAATATCTCACTTTGCATGTAATGAGTATATATAATATAATAGTTTCACCTTTTAACTTTTGCACGATATTCAGATTTTTTGTTTCAGCTGTAAATAAAGTGTCTGTGTTACAGTGTAATTATACATTTAAAGGGGTCATATAATGGTACATGCACTTTTACAAGTTGATTGTACTGAAATGTGTGTTGGCAGTGCCTGTACACAACCATCATAAAATGATAAAAATCCATCCAGTGTTTTTTTTTAATCTTCTCATGGTTTCCCCCGTCTCAAATCAAGCCGTTCGATTTTGTGACGTCACACAGTCGGACGCCCCTCCCACGATTGTTGATTGACAGCAGCGTTTCAACACACAGACCCGCCCTCGCTCGTGAGCAAGCTGTCTGTCATCATAGTCCGCGCGTCATTGTTGATACGCTGGAGCACTGTCTATGAGCAGAATGGCGTCTAAGCGAGTGTGGTGTTCTGTTCTCGGGTGTAATAAGGAACACAGTGATTTTGATGTTCCTTAATCCGAACCGCTGAAGACGCAGTGGCTGAGTGTGTTTTCGAAGGGAATATTCCCCATGATCAACAGCAATGCTTTCATGTTTGCGTGAATCATTTCTCACACCAGACTGCTTTACAAACGAGGGTCAGTATAAAGCTGGTTTTGCTAAGAAGCTGCTCCTGAAAAAAGGATCGGTACCAACTATTCGTGTTCCTGCTGCACCTCCAGAAGAAGTAGTGAGTGTAACGTTTTATTAACCTTTATATTAATATTTATATTAATCTTTGCAAATCGCTTGCTGCACGCTTCACGATGAATGCGGCTAAGGTTTACACTCAGGGTACATTACGGCATGTTTTCTATGTACGAGGTTCTCAATATAATTCATAATCCCACGTTTATAATGAACAACGCGTTATGGTTATTGTGTTATGATGTACGCACAGAACAGAGGGGCGGGGTCAGCAAAGCTCATTATCATTTAAAGACACATGCACTTAAACGGCGTGCTGAAAACAGCTGTTTTTGACCAGGTAAAATTAGTGTTTTCTTACAATACTAATGAGAATTTTTAATTAAAGTATATTACAAACTTTTAATTTAGACCCTAAAGAATCATATTAGCTTGTACAAAAATGGCATTATATGACCCCTTTAAGTACCGAGTAATAATAATTAACTACATGTACTTACTATAGAGTTAGGTTAGGGTTAGTTGCATGTAATTGAATAATTAATAGTTATCACAATAGTAACTACATACACACTACACGTGTGACAAGGACACGGTCAAATAAAGTGTTAACGCAGACTTTTATTTTGACATCGCTGAGAATGCGCATCGTTGATTATGGTTTTCCATTTTTATTTATGCTCTATTAATAATACAATATGATTACAGAATCAAGGAGTTTCTCTCTAAAATATAAATGTCTTTATTTTACAGATTTATTTTTTTAGCAAGTTCAAATTAGTTTATGCATCTTGATATTTTGCAATAATTGAAGAGTTCAGATGCAAAAGCCTCTGAGTGCCATCTGAAATTTTCTTCTAGAATGATCATTTTTATCAAGCTTGTATGTTTATGTTCAGTTATTTCACTGTAATGGCAATGAAAATGATCTATTAATTGTCATTAAAGTGAAATTACTGAACTTAAATGTACGGGCTTGATAAAAATGCTAATTTTAGAAAAAAAATTCAGATGGCACTTCATATATATAAACATTTAAATTAATATTTATAAAAAGTATATTTTATTTGCAGCAATTGTTCTGCATGTTATTTATATCTTTAAATTGAATAGTGACAGCAGGAAGTGTGTGTTATTACCGCGCGAGAGCATCTTGCGTGGAGTTTTATCCTTCTTTTCCCTCTCCTCATTCTCGTACTCGTCTTTTGAGGATTTCTCCTCCTCTTTATCGGATGGACAGCTGATGTGTAGCTGGATGATGTCCTTCACGGGTGCAGTTGGATTGAATAAACAAAAAACATGAATATTAATGAACACTAAATATTCATGCGTATATATACACTACCGTTCAAAAGTTTGGGGTCAGTAAGATTTTTTATGTTTTTAAAAGAAGTCTCTTCTGCTCACCGAGGCTGCATTTATTTGATTAAAAATACAAACAAAAACAGTAATATTGTGAAATATTATTCTAATGTAAATCATCTGTTTTCTATGTGAATATATAGTAAAGTGTAATTTATTCCTGTGATCAAAGCTGAATTTTCAGCATCATTACTCCAGTCTTCAGTGTCACATGATCCTTCACAAATCACTCTAATATGATGATTTGATGCTCAAGAAACATTTATGATTATTATCAGTGTTGAAAACAGTTTATTTCATGATGCTTTGATGAATAGAAAGTTCATAAGAACAGCATTTATCTGAAATCTAAAGCTTTTGTAACATTAAACACAACCGTTCAAAAGTTTAGGGTCAGTAAGAATATTAATTTTATTTTTGGGGGAAAGAAATAAAATAAATCAATACTATTATTCATCAAGGATGAGTTAAACTGATCAAAAGTGACAGTAAAGACATTTATAATGTTAGAAAATATTCTATTTTAAATAAATGCCGTTCTTTTGAACTTTCTATTCATCAAAGAATTGTGAAAAAAAAACTGTTTTCAACACTGATAATAATCATAAATGTTTCTTGAGCATCAAATCCTCATATTAGAGTGATTTGTGAAGGATCATGTGACACTGAAGACTGGAGTAATGATGCTGAACATTCAGCTTTGATCACAGCAATAAATTACAATTAAATCAAAATAGGAAACAATCATTTTATATTGTCATAATATTTCACAATATTACTTTTTTTTTTAATTGTTTTTATTATCAAATAAATGCAGCCTTGGTGAGCAGAAGATATTTCTTTTAAAAACATAAAAAAAATCTTACTGACCCCAAACTTTTGAACGGTAGTGTATATAGTGTGCATATGAATTCTAATGGCAATATCTTAATGGTGTCCGTTTGAACTGTTTGCAACGGATCATGAAACATCACAGAATCAATTCTAGTGAGATCTTGAACAGATTTTTTCAGTCCCGTACCGACTGTGACATCACGTCACCTGTGATCATGTGACATTACCTGTGATTCTGGAGGACCGTCGGTTGAAAACGGACCTGATGATTCTTCACACACTGCTAGACTCCTCACCAGCTTGAGCTTTGCATTCGACTGAGACAGAGACACACGACAAAGAAAGATCAGCAAAAGACATTAGCAAATCATTCATACCTGGGAGATGCATTATGGGAATGAACAAGGTGAACATTGTGCTGCCACTGGTGCTGTCCATTAACTAATTTATCAACATGAAATCTATTCAACTTCACATTCTAGTTCTTATCATGAATGATTCATCGTTCTACAATATTCTACAGAAAACATCTGCATTCATAACCTTTCATTAAAACATCATAACTTCCCCATCTATTCTGCTGACGCAAACAAGACTGTGACGAATCATTCGCTGCCTGGATGACCGTATTAACGAGATGTAATTACTAGTTAGAAACTCTCTGATATGCCAATTAAAGAATCACAATGAGAAGGAGAAATCTGAAATTGTGAAATGCATTATTTTTTTAGACCAAAATCACTTGAAAAATGTACAAAATGTCTTAAATATAATTTCAGAAAATCTAAGTAGGAACATCCCAGAATAGAGAAATGTTTTAACCACCCAATCAGATTGTAATAGATACTTTCACACAGTCCTACATTATTTAATACGGAATATCCTGTTGCACTAGTGTTGCATCATGGAAGTTAATGCTTTTAAAATGTTGTTTAATTTAGTTGGTAAAGGGCTGATAAATCTTATCTGAGTGGACTAAGCATATGTGTGTGTGTGTGAGTGTGAGTGTGTGTGTGTGAGAGAGAGAGTCTGTGTGTGTGTGTGTGTGTGTGTCAGAGAGAGTGTCTGTGTGTGTGCGCGAGCGAGCGAGCGAGAGAGAGAGAGAGAGAGAGAGAGAGAGAGAGAGAGAGAGAGAGAGAGAGAGAGAGAGAGAGAGAGAGAGAGAGAGAGAGAGAGAGAGAGAGAGAGAGAGAGAGAGAGAGAGAGTGTGTGTGTGTGTGTGTGTGTGTGTGTGTGTGTGTGTGTGTGTGTGTGTGTGTGTGTGTGTGTGTGTGTGTGTGTGTGTGTGTGTGACATCTGGAAAGGACCATCATCACACTCGCAGATTTGCCAACTAGTGCAAAGGCAACAGAACTGAGTGAGAGGTCGAACGGAAGCAGCGATAACAAACTCAGCAGTAAAAACAAGAATCTCCCTTAACCTGTTAACCGTTGCCAGTGCGCCCGCGCACTGAAGCGTTATTTATTTATTTAATTCAAAATTACTATCAGATTTAATGTTATACCTTGACAAACTATACATAATTAAAAAGATATAATACTCAAGTTTCAGTATTTGACCACTATTGTATTCTGAGAAACTCATAGTGACAGTTATGTCTTAATTTGTGTCAGGAGTTATGAAATGAAAAAATGAGTCGATACCTTTAATATGAATTATGCGCGTCAGCCGCTTTCATTCATAAAAAACTCTGTGCTGTCGTCATGACAGCGATACACAAAACAACGTCCCTCAGGGCTTTAGCTCAAAAATGTGCAGATTTGGAGAAATATTGATAGATTCTCATAGATTTACATCATATTTCTATAGACAGGAATAATATTTATTGAATTTATACCCAAATGCGTCGATGTAATCTTTATAAGCATTTGGTATTCCGATACTGTGTTTTTTAATTCATACCAATAGCCTGAGGGCGCTACGCACAATAATAGTCCATATATGGAACATGAAGAAGAGCCATGACCATGTGACATTCCAGGACATCACTGATACACACAAAGCTAACGAGATCGCGCTGTAACATGCAGATACAGATGTTTTGAAGACAATAAACATGATTGCACTGATATTTGAGTTACCTGTGTTTTTCAAGCCATGCCAGGTATTTTCATAATAATAGATTATATTTATAATGTAATGCTAATCTATATAGACTATCATTGTGCAGAACACTATCCAATAGTATATTTTCTGTCTGATTTTTTTTTTTCTGAAGCCAAATTAGATCACAGAAGATTATTTAAAATACTCAACGTGCGTTAAAAAGTAAGTTTAGAGCACAAACATGGTTTTAATCTCATAAATTGTCGTGTATTGATGGTGTGCTAAGCTAACATGCTAGCTAGCCCTAGGTGCACCTGCTACCTAGAAGTTATACTTTTATTATTTTTTGAATGCTACCTGAAATGTGTCTTTATTCAAGAAATGCATTTGATACAGTTTAAAATGTGGGGTAAACTTTGAGAAAAGAAATTAGGGACTGAAACCCTATGAATAGCCTGTGAATAGCCAGTCGTTAGTAGCTATAATGCAGACAAAAGAAATGCATATTTCGAGCCATAACCAGGCTGGAGAGGTGTGAATGTGTGCAGGAGAGACTGAGACTGAATGGGGATCGTCTGCACCACAAAACAATAGAGACAATATACTGGATAGATGGTTAGAAGATGACAATAAACATCAGTAGCATTTTAGCATCAAATCAAAATAAAGTCATTTGACATGGTCTTGAAAAACATTTAACTAAATACAGAGTTTTGGACTTATTATCTTCAGATTTTAAACATAGAATGTTTAGACATATGGCTTTAGCTGTAGTGCATTTCTAGATTGCTCCAGTGCCAACTTCAATTTTATTTTCATGAGGATGTTTCATAAAAATTAATTTCTAATAATTTTACAAAACTTTGAAGCTATTTATAACAATTTTTGTCATTATGACAATAATTAATTCTACATTTACAATAAACTGCCAGGTGTCAGCTTTCAAATGAGATCATACTTGTGCTTTTAATGCAAAGGGTTCATGAACTGTATCTGTTTCAGTTTGGGTATGTCATTTCTGGGGATTTTTCAAAAGTGGGGTTGCAGCTTAACAGGTTAAAGCGACAGGTCACCCACAAATAAACTCGTTCATCTTTGAATCTCAAAATAAGATATTTTTTAAAGAAATCTGAGAGATTTCTATCCCTACATTGAAAGTCTACGCAACTACCATATACTAAATACACCGTGGCTTAGATTTCTACACACTCTTACCGTGGCTTAGATTTCTACACACTCTTACCTTGGCTTAGATTTCTACACACTCTTTCTTACCTTGTCTTAGATTTCTACACACTCTTACCTACCTTGGCTTAGATTTCTACACACTCTTTCTTACCTTGGCTTAGATTTCTACACACTCTTACCTTGGCTTAGATTTCTACACACTCTTTCTTACCTTGTCTTAGATTTCTACACACTCTTACCTACCTTGGCTTAGATTTCTACACACTCTTTCTTACCTTGGCTTAGATTTCTACACACTCTTACCTTGGCTTAGATTTCTACACACTCTTACCTACCTTGGCTTAGATTTCTACACACTCTTTCTTACCTTGGCTTAGATTTCTACACACTCTTACCTTGGCTTAGATTTCTACACACTCTTACCTACCTTGGCTTAGATTTCTACACACTCTTACCTACCTTGGCTTAGATTTCTACACACTCTTTCTTACCTTGGCTTAGATTTCTACACACTCTTACCTTGGCTTAGATTTCTACACACTCTTTCTTACCTTGTCTTAGATTTCTACACACTCTTACCTTGGCTTAGATTTCTACACACTCTTTCTTACCTTGGCTTAGATTTCTACACACTCTTACCTTGGCTTAGATTTCTACACACTCTTTCTTACCTTGGCTTAGATTTCTACACACTCTTACCTTGGCTTAGATTTCTACACTCTTTCTTACCTTGGCTTAGATTTCTACACACTCTTACCTACCTTGGCTTAGATTTCTACACACTCTTACCTTGGCTTAGATTTCTACACTCTTTCTTACCTTGGCTTAGATTTCTACACACTCTTTATTACCTTGGCTTAGATTTCTACACACTCTTACCTACCTTGGCTTAGATTTCTACACACTCTTTATTACCTTGGCTTAGATTTCTACACACTCTTTCTTACCTTGGCTTAGATTTCTACACACTCTTACCTACCTTGGCTTAGATTTCTACACACTCTTTATTACCTTGGCTTAGATTTCTACACACTCTTTCTTACCTTGGCTTAGATTTCTACACACTCTTACCTACCTTGGCTTAGATTTCTACACACTCTTTATTACCTTGGCTTAGATTTCTACACACTCTTTATTACCTTGGCTTAGATTTCTACACACTCTTTATTACCTTGGCTTAGATTTCTACACACTCTTACCTACCTTGGCTTAGATTTCTACACACTCTTACCTACCTTGGCTTAGATTTCTACACACTCTATTACCTTGGCTTAGATTTCTACACACTCTTTCTTACCTTGGCTTAGATTTCTACACACTCTTACCTACCTTGGCTTAGATTTCTACACACTCTATTACCTTGGCTTAGATTTCTACACACTCTTTATTACCTTGGCTTAGATTTCTACACACTCTTTATTACCTTGGCTTAGATTTCGACACACTCTTTATTACCTTGGCTTAGATTTCTACACACTCTTTCTTACCTTGGCTTAGATTTCTACACACTCTTACCTACCTTGGCTTAGATTTCTACACACTCTTTATTACCTTGGCTTAGATTTCTACACACTCTTTCTTACCTTGGCTTAGATTTCTACACACTCTTACCTACCTTGGCTTAGATTTCTACACACTCTTTATTACCTTGGCTTAGATTTCTACACACTCTTTATTACCTTGGCTTAGATTTCTACACACTCTTACCGTGGCTTAGATTTCTACACATTCTTTATTACCTTGGCTTAGATTTCTACACACTCTTTATTACCTTGGCTTAGATTTCTACACACTCTTACCGTGGCTTAGATTTCTACACATTCTTTCTTACCTTGGCTTGGATTTCTACACACTCTTACCTTGGCTTAGATTTCTACACACTCTTACCTACCTTGGCTTAGATTTCTACACACTCTTTCTTACCTTGGCTTAGATTTCTACACACTCTTACCGTGGTTTAGATTTCTACACATTCTTTCTTACCTTGGCTTAGATTTCTACACACTCTTACCTTGGCTTAGATTTCTACACTCTTACCGTGGTTTAGATTTCTACACATTCTTTCTTACCTTGGCTTAGATTTCTACACACTCTTACCTTGGCTTAGATTTCTACACACTCTTACCTTGGCTTAGATTTCTACACACTCTTTCTTACCTTGGCTTAGATTCCAACACACTCTTACCGTGGCTTAGATTTCTACACACTCTTACCGTGGCTTAGATTTCTACACACTCTTACCGTGGCTTAGATTTCTACACACTCTTACCTTGGCTTAGATTTCTACACACTCTTACCTTGGCTTAGATTTCTACACACTCTTACCTTGGCTTAGATTTCTACACACTCTTACCTACCTTGGCTTAGATTTCTACACACTCTTACCTACCTTGGCTTAGATTTCTACACACTCTTACCTACCTTGGCTTAGATTTCTACACACTCTTACCTACCTTGGCTTAGATTTCTACACACTCTTACCTTGGCTTAGATTTCTACACACTCTTACCTACCTTGGCTTAGATTTCTACACACTCTTACCTACCTTGGCTTAGATTTCTACACACTCTTACCTACCTTGGCTTAGATTTCTACACACTCTTACCTACCTTGGCTTAGATTTCTACACACTCTTACCTACCTTGGCTTAGATTTCTACACACTCTTACCTACCTTGGCTTAGATTTCTACACACTCTTTCTTACCTTGGCTTAGATTTCTACACACTCTTTCTTACCTTGGCTTAGATTGCTACACACTCTTACCTACCTTGGCTTAGATTTCTACACACTCTTACCTACCTTGGCTTAGATTTCTACACACTCTTACCTACCTTGGCTTAGATTTCTACACACTCTTACCTACCTTGGCTTAGATTTCTACACACTCTTACCTACCTTGGCTTAGATTTCTACACACTCTTACCTACCTTGGCTTAGATTTCTACACACTCTTACCTTGGCTTAGATTTCTACACACTCTTACCTACCTTGGCTTAGATTTCTACACACTTTTTCTTACCTTGGCTTAGATTTCTACACACTCTTTCTTACCTTGGCTTAGATTTCTACACACTCTTACCGTGGCTTAGATTTCTACACATTCTTTCTTACCTTGGCTTAGATTTCTACACACTCTTACCTTGGCTTAGATTTCTACACACTCTTTCTTACCTTGGCTTAGATTCTAACACACTCTTACCGTGGCTTAGATTTCTACACTCTTTATTACCTTGGCTTAGATTTCTACACACTCTTACCGTGGCTTAGATTTCTACACATTCTTTCTTACCTTGGCTTAGATTTCTACACACTCTTACCTTGGCTTAGATTTCTACACACTCTTACCTACCTTGGCTTAGATTTCTACACACTCTTACCTACCTTGGCTTAGATTTCTACACACTCTTACCTTGGCTTAGATTTCTACACACTCTTACCTACCTTGGCTTAGATTTCTACACTCTTTCTTACCTTGGCTTAGATTTCTACACACTCTTTCTTACCTTGGCTTAGATTTCTACACACTCTTTCTTACCTTGGCTTAGATTTCTACACATTCTTTCTTACCTTGGCTTAGATTTCTACACACTCTTACCTACCTTGGCTTAGATTTCTACACACTCTTACCTTGGCTTAGATTTCTACACACTCTTTCTTACCTTGGCTTAGATTTCTACACACTCTTTCTTACCTTGGCTTAGATTTCTACACACTCTTACCTACCTTGGCTTAGATTTCTACACACTGACTCTTTCTTTGGCTTAGATTTCTACACACTCTTACCTTGGCTTATATTTCTACACACTCTTACCTTGGCTTATATTTCTACACACTCTTACCTCGTCTTATATTTCTACACACTCTTACTTTGGCTTAGATTTCTACACACTCTTACCTTGGCTTATATTTCTACACACTCTTACTTTGGCTTAGATTTCTACACACTCTTACTTTGGCTTATATTTCTACACAGTCTTACCTTGGTTTACATTTCTACACACTCTTACTTTGGCTTAGATTTCTACACACTCTTACTTTGGCTTATATTTCTACACACTCTTACTTTGGCTTAGATTTCTACACACTCTTACTTTGGCTTATATTTCTACACAGTCTTACCTTGGCTTATATTTCTACACACTCTTACTTTGGCTTAGATTTCTACACACTCTTACCTTGGCTCGTTTCCTGGTGTGTCCGTGATTCTGACAGCGCCGCTGTAGAGACAAAACACAATGTTTTTAAAATCATTTAAAATCATTCATTAATGATGACCTTCAGCACCAAACAAAACTTGATGGCCGATACTTCACAGAAGAAAGTTGACAAATAACATTATATTCAACATCAAGATGTTAGGTTGAATTTAACATGAATATTTCTGGTCTGGTAGTTGGTCACCATTTAATCAACTTTTAGCCTTTTTTCTTTTGATTCAGTTCAATTAAAACCTGGTCTGTGGCAGATCAGAAAGTTTTAGCTGGAGTTTAATGCATTGTGCTTTCTAAATATAAGTTTTAACCCATTTTATGCTCATTAATGCTGAAGTCTAATCATGTAAAACCAGTTTGTGGTCAGTAAGAAATGGACACTTATTCAGCGAGGACACATTACATTGATCAAAAGTGACAGTAAAGAAAAATTATAATGTTACAAAAGATTCAATTTAAAATAAATGCTGTTCTTTTGAACTTTCTATTCATCAAAGAATCCTGAAAAATAAAATGCATCAGTTTCCACAAAAATATTAAACTGTTTTCAACACTGATAATAATCATAAATGTTTCTTGAGCATCAAATCATCATATTAGAGTGATTTCTGAAGGATCATGTGACACTGAAGACTGGAGTAATGATGCTGAAAATTCAGCTTTGATCACAGGAATAAATTACACTTTACTATATATTCACATAGAAAACAGCTGATTTACATTCTAATAATATTTCATATTTCTACAGTAAAACGTCAAAACTGCCTGCGACCAACATCATCTTGGAAGACAAAGAAAGTTTAAAGTAGGGCTGGGTATCAGATGTTCCAATTCAATTCGATTTCGATTCCTGATATGATTTCAATTCTAAATTCGATTTCCGATTCGACTCAATGAATAAAGATTTAATACAAATCCTATATTTGTAAAAACAGTGAACTAGTGGTTAATTAATAAAAAGAAAATATGAGCCACAAACCTGTATATTAAACTCTTTTTATTTTAGGTACACTTGGGGTACATTAAAACTGAACCCAACTTTATATTTCAAATGCATACAATGAATAGAGAGGATTTTGATGAAAGATGAAAAATTTAAGCTGAAAACTGGACAGTCAGAACCCGTGTTGTTTTTGGCGGCCTGTTTTAATTTGAGTTTTAGTCTAGTCTTTGTGTCAAGCTGTCATTTTAGTTTTTATTAGTTTTAGTCACGTTCATACTCTTTTTAGTCTAGTCAAGTTTCAGTCGACTAAAAGTCTGAGCATTTTAGTCTAATTTTAGTCAGAATTATCCATGACTATTTTCGTCTAGTTTTAGTCGACGAAACCTGATGACATTTAGTCTAGTTTTAGTCAATGAAAATTGTATTTTAGTCTCTTTTTAGTAATGCAATTCTATTTAACCCAGTCTATATAGTGTACCACTATGGAAAAATAGCAAAAATAGCGAACAGAAAAGTAACACTCGTCTCATTTGTGGAGGTGGAAAAACAAGTTCTTTGTGACATCCAAGATTTATTGTATTAAAATTTAAATGCAAAAGAAAAGGCATGAGAGTCGGCTGTTTTTGTCAATTTTAAGTTTTAATTTATTTGTTTGCAATTTTAATATAACTACATGGCTAAATATTTTACCACTTGCTTATAAATCTATATCGAAGTAGTGCATTGAATAATACGTTGTTTAAATTGTGCTTAAAAGTGAATTAAGTCTATTAAAGAGAGTATATGTGTACAAAGAGAATCGCAATGCTGACAAAACTTTTTTTTTAAATAAAAGTAGCTGATAACTTCTGGATTTGAAATAAAAATAGTGAGTATATGTTTGTGGTACAGTTTCGTCACGTGATAAAGGTTCGTTGACGACTATATTTAGTTATAATTTTCGTTGACGAAAGCAACACTAGTCAGAACAGTCGCATGCCTTGATCAAACAGGATCAGGTTATTTTATGTTTAAGATCAAACAAACATAAAATCTCACAGCATTAGCTGTAACAAGCCTATGAACAGTGGAGGAAAACCAATACTGGCTTTTGGGTGATAGATTAATAATTGACCCTTCGTAGGGAGTTTGATTGACAGGCGATCTGACCAATCATAATCCGCCATTTTTGTCCGAGCGTTATTGAAACGCGATTACGATTAATTGAAAAATCATTTTTTTTTGTGCCCAGCCCTAGTTTCAAGCCTCCTTCCTAGAGCTTATGAAATCTGCAGAGGTTACCTGAGCATCCTGGGAAAGGTTGTCGTCAGGATCTGTTATGTCTGGGTTGGTATCTTTAGAGGGAGCGGATGGGATGGTTTTTCCACGGATGCCTTCGGGAGCGTCGGTGAGCATCGTATCGTCGTTCTCCATCCCGTCGGCAGGGAAAACCACTGACATTTTCCCTTAAAGCGCAAACCAGCACACCTTACAAACCCAGACAGCGGCTGAGGAACACAAGAGGAGGAGGAGATGCAACATGAGGGACCGCTTCAGAATCCAAATTTACTTTCCCACACGTCACCCAAGATGTTCATGTCTTTGTTTAGTCGAAACGAATTATAGGTTTTTGAGGAAAACACTCCAGGATTTTCCTCCATATAGTGACTTCAATGGGGTCCAACGGGCTGAAGGTCCAGATGTGAGTTTCAGTGCAGCTTCAAAGTCTCGACACGATCCAGCCGAGGAATAAGAGTCTTATCCAGACAAACCAGCAGACATTTTAGAACAAAATACACATTTATATACTTTTAACCACAAATGCTGGTCTTGCACTAGCTGTGATGCGCCACACATTACGTAATCAGGTTGAAAGGTCACGCGTGTTCCGGGTCAGAAATGTAGGGAAGGGCGAAAACCTCAAATCTCATTTTATCCTCCAACTTCAAAATTGTCCGAAATCGTTGTTTTAACTTTTTTTTTGTAAATGGCGTTTGACTCAGTCTTTGCACGTTGGCTTTGTAAACACTAGGTCTGTACTTACACCTACGTCACGCTTGACCTTTCAACCTGATTACGTAATGCGTGTCGCATCACAGCTAGTGCAAGACCAGCATTTGTGGTTAAAAGTATATAAATGTTTATTTTGTTATAAATGTCGGCTGGTTTGTCTAGATAAGACTCTTATTCCTCGGCTGGATCGAGTCGAGACTTTGAAGCTGCGCTGAAACTCACATCTGGACCTTCAGCCCGTTGGACCCCATTGAAGGCACTATATGGAGGAAAATCCTGGAGTGTTTTCCTCAAAAACCTATATTTCGTTTCGACTAAACAAAGAAAGACATGAACATCTTGGGTGACGAGGAGGAGAGTAAATTATCAGGACATTTTTATTCTGAAGTGAACTAATCCTTTAACGGTAGTAAAATTGTACTTTTTGCAAGTAGTATCATGTGATCAAGTCATCAGTATTTTACCTGACACACCAGGTGCTGTAGTGTGGTGGTGTGTGTTCTTCGGTGTGTGTGTGTGTTTCTATGGCTGAGAAGAGCGCGGGGGGGACGTCATGGTGAAAGAGTGTCTTCTAGGTTTCCTTGCATCCTGAGGGGCGCTCACACACACACACAACCATCACAGCTCCTGCTGGAGAGAAACACACCGGTTACATGAGACCAAACACACATAAACAGATTAAAGCGAGATGCATGCGTTTAAGAGTGAATACACCTCCATGTTTTTATTATTTTTATTATATACACATCTCGTTTGAATATCCGGCAAACTATTTGTTCTTGATCATCATTGCCTTTTTCCCTTAAACAATGACTCTGTTTGCTTAAGTAAAAATACATGTCATTTTTTTATTTATTATTTCCTAATTTTGACTTTCTCGGGTTTGAAATGTCTCGGGGGCTTCTTGACTAAGTCAAAGTCAGAGACAATAATGACACTATTTGAAATCGAATTGTCACTCTCCTTAAATTTCACCAGTGTTTCCATTGCAAATTTGGCTATGCAGTCTCTTTTATTATTTACTTATTTAAATTAATTATTTTGCGTATATAAAATATACATCTCGTTTGGTCCATTTTTACAATTCCACCTTATCCATAATGTCACGTTGGGCAAAAATCTGATTTTTTTATATATTTTTTTTATTTGTGTAGTTGTCTTTGGTCCTGTCCTGTGATTGCACTGTTGATTTGTCTGTAAAACTGAAAATACTACAATAAATATGATGAATGTGAGTGAATGCAGCAGCAGACGGTGTGAATCTGCATGTGGGATAGAAAGCAGGCCTCGTGTCGTCATAGACTGTGTTTGGCATGTAACACCAGCGCACTACATACTGAAGAATGTGCATATACACCGTACACGCCTGCCAGTTATAAAACAGCAGTATATAGTAATAAACCCGGCTGCTGCACGACCCGATCAACACAACCATCATCAGAAAGAGCAGAACGTTCAAGCACACAAGACTTTAGTCTTGACAGAAGTGTTCAGGACATTGAAATACAACAAAATGATATAACATAACATATAACATAACACAACACGTTACATGTTATTTTATGATAAATGTTCTGTTATTTAATGTTATGTGTTGTTATATATGTTATAACACAACACAGCATCAAATATAACATTGCATAACATAAAACATAACATGTAACATAACATATGTTGTGTTGTTATATATGTTGTGTTGTTTTGTAATATGTTATGTTGACATTTAAATGTAACATTTAACATAACATGTAACAACTAAACAAAATAGAACATATGTTATAAATGTTATATAACATATAACATTACATAACATCATATAAAAAATGTATATAGGAACACAGAAGTGCAGATATTACATAACATCATATAACATAGATGTATATAGGAACACAGAAGGCACACACAGAAGTGCAGATATTACATACACACATGGGAAATGTGGTGCACAGAAAGTGTGACCGAATGCACAAGCGGTTTAATAATAATAACTGAATGTTGCATCTATTGAGTCGAATCACTGCAGAAATTGTGACATTTTTAACCCAGTTTCTGTACAGACGGTCCGATCAACACAAGAGATGAAGGATGATTTTACTTTCTGTTCATTCGTCACACTTGAAATGGAAGATGAACGAATTGCATTGTGGGATACAGGATCTCAACACACATTTGGGCAAATGTAGGTCATCCATGTTTCTGAAGAACATTCCCATCCTGAAGACACACTGCAGACACACACACACACACACACACACACACACTGCAGACACACACACACACTGAACACACGACACACACTAACACACACACTGAACACACGACACACACAGAACACACGACACACACAGAACACACACAGAACACACGACACACACACAGAACACACGACACACACACAGAACACACGACACACACACAGAACACACACAGAACACACGACACACACACAGAACACACGACACACACACAGAACACACGACACACACACAGAACACACGACACACACACAGAACACACACACACACACACACACAGAACACACGACACACACACAGAACACACGACACACACACAGAACACGACAATGAACACGAGTGTGAGTGAAAGTGAGTGAGTGAGTGAGTGAGTGAGTGTGTGTGTGTGTGTGTGAGAGAGAGAGAGTGTGTGTGTGTGTGAGTGTGTGAGAGAGAAAGAAAGAGAGAGAGAGAGAGAGAGATAGAGTGTCTGTGTGTGTCTGTGTGTGTGTGTGTGTGTGTGTGTGTACAGAGGAAAATGGAACAGTGCATTTTGTGTTGTGTTGAGGAACTTGCCATCTGCTGTAAAACGCACACACCCACACCCACACACACACACTCTCATAAGACCGCAGCAGAGACTGAGCCGCTGAAAGAGTGAAGGAAACTCCAGTGCTGACGTCACACTGCAGAGACTGAAGAGCGCTGGGGTTCCCGACTGCAGAAAACACGTCACAGCAGCACATGACACCGCCGACCAATCACTCACTCACACACACACACACACACACACACACTGCAGCAACGAGGACGTCCTCAAGAATCAACTCAAGAAGAAGATGAAGGAGAATGTATGAGGGAGAAGAGCGTTCATGAATGAGCCGTCGCCATCTCTCTCTCTCACACACACACACACTCTCTCTCTCCTTCTGTTGCCAAGGAGACGCCAACATCAGCTGCTGCCGCTTGTGTTCGAGAGCAAGAGTGAGATATTGAACATGAATATGAGAAGCAAACACTAATGTCTTCAGGTGTGATGTGGAGAGCGTCGCTCCGCCGGCCGAACGACCACATGATCTCAGTGAGGCAGACAGAAATAAACCAGTGTACACACACACACACACACACACACACATTATACAACACACCTGGGCAGCTGTACACACACACACACACACACACACACATTATACAACACACCTGGGCAGCTGTACACACACACACACACACACACACACACACACACATTATACAACACACCTGGGCAGCTGTACACACACACACATTATACAACACACCTGGGCAGCTGTACACACACACACACATTATACAACATACGTGGGTAGCTGTACACACACACACACACACACACACACACACACACACACACACACACACACACACACACAGTGACCCAGTTAAGCGACACACCACACCACTGTGTCAAGTTACCTCACCGCAGTGCAAGCAAATATCAGAGGAGTTGCATATAGAAAAAAAATATTTTATATATATATATATATATATATATATATATATATATATAAAATAATAACCACAATATCTTTGTTCTGAGAAGTAATATAGTCATATTCATTGTGAAATGTAGGAAAACTAAAAAAAAATTCATTCACCAAATTATATTCCAGAATTAACGTTCTGCTGGTGGGTGAGAAATTAAAACATGTATCTTGCATTATTTTTATTATAAACAAACAAAACATGATTAATTAATTATATAAATGATCAAATAAAATCTATTAAAATTAAACAGCTAAATAATAAAAATATATAAAAATAAAGTAATACATGGTTTAGTATCTTAAAGAAACAGCACCTAAGAAAAGATGTGAAGACATCATGACTTTGTTCTTAATATATAGTGTTTTTGGGTTAAATGTCTGAAGCTAAACACTAATGATGGAGAAAAAAAGCTAAAATATGAAAGTCACCATTTAAAAATCAAGCAAAAGACAAAAACAAATGCAAAATACTGTGAAACTGCAAAAATAAACTTAATGCACAACATGTATATTGTAGTTTCTAATAACATTAAGTTGAGAATATTATTGGCTCTTTGACGAACTGCTTTTGTTCCTCGTTTGCAAGTCGCTTTGGATAAAAGCATCAGCTCAATTTATATTCAATATACATTATATTCATTAGTATTTATATTTATACTCATATATATATGATGTTTCATTCACCCAAAACCGAACGATTGTGAGAAAATGAGAAAAGAATGAGAGAGAGAATAAGAGTGAATGATGCTGCGCTGTGGTTTTATAACACTGCCTGTGTGTGTGTGTGGGCTGATGTGTGTGTGCGTGCGTGTGTGTGTGTGTGTGTGTGTGTATCACTGTAACGCGCTGAACTGCAGGGGAAATGCGTCACAGAAGGATTCCCTGTTTCAACAGATCGAGAACGACGGCGCAGACAGAAGGACGACGCAGAGAGGAAGCAAATAACGAGAGAAAAGAAGGAGGGATGAACTGAAAGAACAGCAGAAGAGAGGAGAGATGAGTCAGAGTCGGTCCCACCGGACTGAGTGGGCTGGGGGGGGGGGGGGGTGACGTCACATGACCTGATGACAAGAGAGAGGGCGAACGAGCAACACAACCTATGGGGGAGAGGGAGAGGGAGAGGAGAGAGAGAGAGAGAGAGAGAGAGAGAGAGAGAGAGAGAGAGAGCGCGCAAGCGAAGGAGCAATACAACCTATAGAGAGAGAGAAGAAAGAGGGCGAACAAGCAACAACCTATAGAGAGAGAAGAAAGAGGGCGAACGAGCAACACAACCTATAGAGAGAGAGAAGAAAAAGGGCAAACGAGCAACACAACCTATAGAGAGAGAGAAGAAAGAGGGCGAACAAGCAACAACCTATAGAGAGAGAAGAAAGAGGGCGAACAAGCAACACAACCTATAGAGAGAGAGAGAAGAAAGAGGGCGAACAAGCAACACAACCTATAGAGAGAGAGAGAGAATGAGCAATACAACATATATAGAGAGAGAGAGAGAGGAAAGAGGGTTAGAGAGAGAGAGAGGGGAAAGAGGGTGAGAGAGAGAGAGAGTGTGTGTGCGTGCGTTTGTGTGTGAGAGAGAGAGAGAGAGAGAGAGAGAGAGAGAGAGAACGAACGAACGAACGAGCAATACAACCTATAGAGAGAGAGAGAGACAGAGAGAGAGAGAGAGGGGAAAGAGGGTGAGAGAGAGAGAGAGTGTGTGTGCGTGCGTTTGTGTGTGAGAGAGAGAGAGAGAACGAACGAACGAGCAATACAACCTATAGAGAGAGAGAGACAGAGAGAGAGAGAGAGAGAGAGAGAGAGAGAGAGAGAGAGAGAGAGAGAGAGAGAGAGAGAAAGAGAGAGAGAGAGAGAGAGAACGAACAATACAAGATATTCATATATTCATATGTTAATTTTTTATAAAACAATGTACTCTTATAGCACGATTTTAGCACGAACGAATCAGAGTTGAATGAATGATTCAATGACTCACTCATAAAGGCTTCACTTGATTCATTACTGGATGAATCAGTGTTTTTGAATGAATCTCTTGAATGGATGATTCAGTGACGGCACATCTTGCACTCGAGTGACTCCAGGCATCACTGTGCGCTTTCAGATCCACAGTTTCACTTTAATTCGCCGGTCTGGAAGGCATGCTGTCCTAACGCCAACCAATCAGACCTCAGGAACGGCCCAAAATGACTCAATAACCAATCAAAATATAAATTTTTAAGTCACGGAGATCATTATTTTCTCGCTGTCATGTCGGAGTACTCGTGCACATGCCTCGAGTAAAGAAGCGTTGTCGTCATTTTTATTACGTTTAAAAAAAAAAAAAAATCTAAATATAGTTTTTATTAAGCTTTAGTTGTAGTTAACCTAACACCCTCCTTTTGCTTAACCTAAACTAAATGAAAATGTAACTACATCCTTGCCTCATTTACTTCTATGAATATGCAAATTAGCCCCGCCTCCACTCTAAACAACATTAAAAGCTTGATTTTCACCACAGGGGGACTTTCTCAGTAATAGCCCTGACCCAGATCAAGCAGAACAGGAACTTAAAAAACATGAACACCACAAACAGTGCTCTGCTAGACCATGATGCATCACTCACGCTGTGTGGGAGAGATATCGTTCAGCCCATCTCCATCTTTCAGGCTCTAAAAATAAGTGTGTCAGGTTAAAATCTGGGGCTGTTTTGGCTCCCATTACAACCCTTATGCAATCTCCACTTCCCTCCGTTTGAGACCGACAGAAAATTCTCAATGATGAAACTGACGCCTGATTGGACGAGGCCTCGACCAATGGGAAGAGGAGCTCCATGGCAACAGGCTCTGTCACCAAGAGAGAATAGATCTCCCTCCCCCCCATGTGGTGCACATCTGCCCCGTACCCCAATTACACACACACACACACACGTCTGTGAATCACCCCAATTACCCGAGTGTGTGTTTGGAGGGCAGAACAAACGCTTCACCCCGTCACGCCCCGTTCTCTCTCTCGCTCTCACACACACACACACTCTCTGTCTCTCCGTTCATTCTGTCTTCAGTCGCTCTGAGAACATGCCGAGAGAAACGCCAATCACACCTTCCTGCTCCTTCCAGGCTCACACAGGTTGCAGGCGAAACAACAGCCAATAATGTTTGGCTATTTCTGTAACAGAGCAAGTTGAAACGATCAAGACTTCTGCCGGCCAGTCCAGTCTGAGCCAATCAACACTGAGCGCCACTAATCAGATCGACTGTGTTCAGATTCATGCATCCTTAAAGTCCCCCTGTGGTGAGAATCCAGCTTTTAATGTTGTTTATGTGTCTATGTGGTGTTTTTAATATGCTTTAAGACAAACCGTGTGTAAGTTCATAAGTCGACACCATTGCTGAGTATTTCCTCCTTAAAACTGCAGTGAACCAAAGACAGTCTCAAACACACGCTTTGAAATCGCTGGTGTTTCTGACGTCACAAACTACCTTGTAACCAATCAGATCAACGTGTGATCGTCAACCAGTGGATCTCTGAGCTGAGCGAGTGAGTGGAGGCGGGGCTCATTTGCATATTCATAGAACCGCTCATACTAAATGAGGCAAGGGTGTCGAGTTACATTCAAGATATTTTAAAGCATTTTTCAAGGGAAAAAAACTTTTAAAAATGTCATTTTGGTGCTAAAAGATGAGTTTTAAGGGATAAACTGATTGACTACAGGGGGACTTTAAAGACTTCTTCACTATTAAGTGCATTTTGAGAATCAGTAGTTGCACATGAACATACGCACCATCATTTGAGATGGTTTTATGCGGTTCTCAATATTAAAAATGCACCATGATATATGTAACCTAATCATCTGAAACGGCTGATTGTGCAGCGAGCCGGTTTCAGCCGCGGTGCCCTCGGTGACGCGTGTATCCCTGGCACTGCCCACTTCACGCTGCGCCACTCCATCTGCTCAGGTACCACCGTCTCCCATCCTTTCTCTCGGTTTCTACTCTCTCGGCCCTCAACGGTGTGGAAAAACACGTCTATTTTCATCCATGCTCCCGCTGCTTCAGCTGGGAGAGAACGGGAGAGAGCAGCAAAACCTTCAAACAACCGTTGTAAGTAAAGGCACAGAAAAAGGCATCAGGATTATTGCATTAGCCTGGCATATGCCACGGACTGGCACTCAAACTGGCACCAGTGACCGCACCGAGGAATCCAGACAGCGGTTCACTGCTGGTCACTAGGGTTTGTGCCGATACAATCTTCTTCCTCCTGACGTTTTAAAATTTGGACTTGGCAAAACACAGAATTTTTCAAAATCAAAAGGCAAAAATCACTGATATTTAGGACTGCTTAATAATATCATGAGCAAAACCATTGCGAAAATATCATGATTTATATGCACTTTCAATGTGACTACTAAAACCTCGTCATTAGACTAGTTTGACAGTATAATCATGAGCATGACAGCATTAATACAGGGATGTTTATATAGCGTCTCTGACTTACACTTCAGTAGCAAAAACAGTTGATTAAACGTTTGATTAATTCCTGTTAAAATCAGTTCAATGAAACAATTCCAACCTGAATCTATTTGAAAATGTCAAAATAAGATTATATATATATATATATATATATATATATATATATATATATATATATATATAAAAGAGATGCACCGATTGATCGGCTGGTGACCGGAATTGGCCGATTTTCACGTGATCAAATGTCTTACAAATGCCGATTTTATGCCGATCAAATGCACTCGGGCGCCGCATGATTAACATCGCGCAACATCAGCATCACACGTGCACACGGAACACACATGTAGGAAACCTCGTGATTTACGTCCGTTCAGACCGCAAGCGCGTATTTTTTTCCGGCGTGCATGTTAATCAATGAGTGCATTCACAACGGGAGCAGGAGCAGCGCGTGAGCGTCAAGCAGGAGCGTCGCGAGCAGTGAAGCGCGTGTTTCGGCGCCGAGTCTATTTGCTGCACTGCTCGCGCTCAATTAAAGGGAAAGCACACTTTTGATGGACCAAAATAGCCTAAATAGGGTTTCACAAAAAAGTGCCCAAAATGCACAGAATTTGCGTGTTTTAACAAGAACTGGTGTAGGCCATGTCAGAAAAGAAGACTAATATTTATAGAAAATGTACCCATTTAAACTTGTTTTATTATTCATTTTGTACAAGTGATTGCAATAGGCCTGTGTGTGTGTGCTTTGAGAAATATCTTTATACTGCAAGGCTATATTTATTTTATTTTTTATTTATATATTATTTTATTGCCATTCCCTGTTTTGATACAGACGTTTAGTTTGCTAAATACATATATAAAAAAATTATTGGATATTGAATGTGAAAAGGAAATGGTTCTTCCATAACACTGCACTTCAGATGTGTGTGAATTTACCCACACCTGGAGTAATTTATATAGTTCTATTTTATAGCGTTTATCTGTTCAAAAAAAGATGTACTATGCAAATTGTAAAATGTTCTATTACAGAATAGATATAAAATAAATATTTGTGTGTGCTGTAAAGTGGTTCGAAAAAATGAAATCGGAATCGGCTAAAATCGGTATAGGCAGGTCAACCTTAATGAAAAATCGGAATCGGCCCAGAAAATTGTAATCGGTGCATCTCTAATATATATATATATATATATATATATATATATATATATACATACATATATATATATATATATATATATATATATACATATATATATATATATATATATATATATATATATATATATATCAACTAATTAATTGCACACTTTGCTGTAATTAATTGCATTTCCCCCAAGCTTGTAATCATCAAAATTTAAACTTAGAATCACCTAATTAAATTAAACAACACAGGGAAAAAAGGAACAGAAAATAGCCCTATATTAAAATAATATTAAACATCAATATATCAATATATTATTATTTTTCAATAATCAATCAACAATCAATTTAACAGATTTTTTTTTTTTTTTTACTAATTATCAAAATAAAATATAGTCCTACAAAGCTATTATTACCCGAGCATGTGATCAGAGCAGGTCATTTTACCATTGTTGCCCAGCATGACTATTCGACTATTTGACTATGAGAAATTTCATGTTTGGGCCGTTAACGACAGAGCAGAACATTGAGCAGAGAGCGCAGCGCGCTGACACACACACACACACACACACACACACACACACACACACACGGAAGCGCGGCGCACACACGGAGCGGAAAAGACCCGCTCATGAAAGCTGTGCGAGAATGAAACCTGATCGCCGAACACGGAGCGGCGGGACGGTATATTTTCTGCCTTTTCAATAGCAGCCGCAACAGGAAATCATTAAAACGAGGCCAAAAAAAAAGTGATGCGTTAATTGCGTTATTTTTTTTTAATGCATTAAACATCTCAAATTAATCGCAAAAATTAATGCGTTAATTCCCCCAGCCCTAATATATATATATATATATATATATATATATATATATATTCAATAAAATATATGCAACCTATTTATCAATAATTAAACACATTTTTAATTTAAAATCCCCCTGTAGTCAATCATTTTATCCCTTAAAACTCATCTTTGATCACAAATCTGACATAAAATGAAATTGCTTTAAAATATCTTGAATGTAACTCGACACCCGTGCCTCATTTAGTATACGCGGTTCTATGAATATGCAAATGAGCCCCGCCTCCACTCACTCCCTCAGCTCAGAGATCCACTGGTTGACGATCACACGTTGATCTGATTGGTTACAAGGTAGTTTGTGACGTCAGAAACACCAGCGATTTCAAAGCGTGTTTTTGAGACTGTCTTATTTGTCTTACAGCAGATTAAAAACACCACATAGACACATAAACAACATTAAAAGCTGGATTTTCACCACAGCGGGACTTTAAACACTTAAAAATAATGACAATTATGTTGTCTGGAGAAAATGACTGATGGCTATAAAGTTACACCCCTCATACACTCAATTCACCCCTGAGAGCAAAATATGCTTTTAATATGCTCTGAAATAATGCGAATTTCAATATTGCAAAAAAAGTTGATCAGTCCAATAACAGGATAAAAGCGCAGATGAGAAGCAGTCCGAGACACTAGTGAACAAACAAGCCGTTTAAAGATCAATCACATGACCTTTCCTCTGATCTAATGCATCATTAAAACACACCTTTCATTAAAGTGACATGCAAAGAGAACAGCCAGAAGTTTTCAATATAACAGTAAACATGGAAATATGTGTTCAAACAATCATCGTCAAACACGATAAGACCTCAAACATCATCATGAATAATTAGTTCTTACTGTTGCATAGGTTGCGTGTCCCTTGTTGTTTTAGGAAGCCCAGCAAAGACACAAGCAAACCAATGTAAAATTAATTAAAAAGAGGCAATAGACAAACAGTAGATGAGCAGAAGTGGTCGTACGGACTTTAAAGTGAGAACAAGTGAGAGAGTTTGAGGCAAGTATCACAGTTATACGCATGATGTTCAATACTGTATATTTATTAACACACTACCCGCTGATCTCACATTAGGCCTGTACATGAGGGGAGCGCAGTGAACCTGATGACTTTGAAGCCAATTACACCGTTAGCTGCTCTCCATGGGTTGGTATTGATTTTTCCTTTCCTCTGCCTCAGTCTCTCCTCCACAAACACACACACACACACACACAGAGAGATATTACACACAATTATACGTCTTTTTCCCACGGTTGGTCGTTAGTATGCAAAGGAGACGCCAGCTATCAAGTACACGGACAGCACAGATAAACAGACCCTCTAAAGCACATCGATGCCGACGGTCGGCGACGCTTACGAACTGATTCATCTCACATTAGTTCATTTCACTGGTTCATTTCACCAGGAAGAAACATGAATCATCTCAATGTAAAAACGCCAAAGCTTGCACTTTATGCAGTGATGAATAGGCCTGAAACATGCACACGTCGTCATGCAAGTCGAAAATCCATGAGTGAAGCAAATATTTATGTTTATTTATGTTATTTGCTAATAAACTATGAATGAATGAACGAACGAACGAACGAACAGGCATTTATATAGTGCTTTCAAGAATGGAAAAAGGACCACATGAGATAAATATCATATATGTGATTATTTAAACTTAGCATTTCAGAACAGTTCTGCATGATTAATCGGAAATAAAAATATAATTGCAATATGGCTTAGTACGATAATTAAATGGCAAAGGCTTTGATTTAATAACATAAACATGCGCTGCATGTTCCAGAATGAAGCGCAGCACTGTGGCACTTTAAGCCGTTTCCCCTCATTATTAGCATTGCAACTTTAGTTTTCTCAGAATTTTAACATTGCAAATTTACTGTAAATATTTTATTTTAATTTAATACTCAATTTATTTCGAAGTAATCTCAAATTTTGTTTAAAATTATTTTCACAAATTCACAAAAAATACACCAAAAAAAAAAAATATCACAAATTTTCTCAGAAAAAATTTGATATTTTCTCCAAGTTAAGTGGCCCCAATATAGAACAAATGTAACATTTACATTACATTAGTGCATTAAGCAGACGCTTTTATCCAAAGAGACTTACAGTGCCAATAACAACATATAGAAAAATTAACATATAGAGGCTCACTTAACAATTTGAGACTTCTAACATGCATCAGATCTGTCAGGTGACGCGTCACATGATCAGAAGGCCGGTGAATGACGGCGGGTTCACAGTAAGTATGAAGAACCTGAAGAGACTCAACCACACCATCCAGATCAACAGCAAAACACACACCCAAAGAGGACCTGAAAGAGGGCAGTGTAACAAACCACCTCGAACTTCTACAAATACACACAATAATGTGGATCTTAAACTATAATACAAGTTATTTAATGGTCCTCATGTGGCTCCTCATCTTCTAGACCAGCACAAGTGTAGAGCTGCACTCAGCGGTTCGATTACGACAGCCGAGATGAGTACAGACGGACCGGATTGTGCGGCATGTTGCAAATGAGACACAATTGGTCTCCAGGCCAGAACGATATCCAGTCTATTGAGCTAAATAAGAGCAGGGTAATTTCTGTCACAGCTCGATAACAAGACAACAAAAGGCTAAATATTTATTTTCGGAGAACATGTTGACTCGGCGCTCGACATCTTGCGTGTCGTTGTCAGAGGCTGCGTGAGTCACGGGCAATATGTCCAGCAACTCGGCTCTCCGCAATCCGTCAGCTGTTCGACGCGTCACTCAAAACTAATCCATCTCATTAATATTCATGAGGGCCGGGACAGAGCCACGCAGTTTTAACACATTTTCTGCATGAATTATGGTGGAGAGTGTGCAGGATTTTAATCTGAATGTATTAAAAGGAGTTCAGAGAAAAGATAACATGGTTGACTTGGGGGAAAAAAATGTGATTGGTCATGATGGTTGACTAAATTGACTAGTCATCAGGTGAGTTTAATTATGCAGGCCTTTCTTTAGACCAGTGTGCAATTTACTACATATTACAAAATTGACTCTTGATCTGTTAAGGCAACTGTCCAACAGGTCTATTACTGATCTACATTTGTACATTTAAAGGTTGTATCAGTGATTTCAGGCCACATTCATCTAGTCTTTCCTAACGATCCGCTAGCTGCCCGCCCCATAAGCATGCCGTCAAAAAAACGCATCACTGTTGGCAGCCTAGGCTCTGAGATCTGCACACAAAAACAATTGGTTTCACCAACCACTCAAAACCAAAACAAATAGTGTTCCAACCAATCACAGATGGGGGGGGGGGGGGGGTGTTGTGAGGTTTTGTGGCTGCACGCGAAGTCGGAGCTGAAGAAGAAGCTGGCTCAAAACCTCACAACACACCCCCCCCCACAACCTTTAAGAGGGAATTGTGAGTGGTACTTCTCTGAGTGATCGAATTATGATTTTTCTAATAAAATTAAAAAAAATAATTTAAAATGTGTTTTAAAAGCAAAGCTCTAGATTTCCTATGCATGTTTATAGGGTTACACAATTTGCTTCCCAAAAATAATAATAATAATAATAATAATAATAATAACAACAATGTAATAATATATAAAATAATAATAATAATAATAATAATAATAATAATAATAATAATAATAATAAAAGTAATAATGCTAAAAATAACAAAAAACTAAAAGTAATAGTACTAAATAAAAATAAAATAAATATTTAAATAAAGTAATAATGCTAAAAAATTAAAGAACATAAAAAATTAAAAATAATAATAATAATAATAAACAACTGAAGTAATACTAAATAAAAATATTAATCAAATTAAGAAATAATACTATTGTAATATTTTACTGTCAAATAAAATGTTTTAATAATTTTTACTTAATTTTACAGGACATCTCTTAGCTTTTGATGACAAAAGTCATTTTATAAGCGCTTCTCATTACATGTCTGGAAACATGTTTGTGCTTTTTTTTTATGTATGTTAAATCGACCCAAACAAGCAGCATTTAGAGTCGCTCTGAGACACTGGATCGTGAGCTAAACGCGTGTAAATAAACAGCGCTGCGCTTCACTCTGAAACACGCAACGCATATATTCATTTAATAAAAATTGCAACGATTGCAATTTGATAATCGCACTAAGCCAGATCTCAATTTCGTTTTTTCGTTTCGTTGTTTGCAGCCCTGCTTAATACAAGATTTACAGGTTTCAAAAACAAACAGTTGTGTACGTGTCAATTAACACCGAAGCCATCAAACGTGAATAATTTCCAAACAAACGCTCCGTTCCTTAATGATAGAGACCATGCACGCTGAAAAATGAAAAGGCGAATGATCAAATCACCGTTACAGGATGAGGAGGAAAAATGTGGCTAAATAACAGTGTGAGCGCTGCGTGTTATTTATAGACACAGATACTTTATTCAGGAGAGCAGCACTGTGCAGTCTCCATTTCTCTCGCTTTACTCCCATCTCTGCTGAGGATTCTCTCGCTCTTTGTTTCTCTCCCTCACTGACACTCTGTTCTGGCACACGGTGTTCAAAAATAACCCGCGTGTGTTTGCGTGAGGCTCAGGTGGAGAAGCATACCGAGGGTTCGGGCTCTGCAGGGGAACATGCTTGTTTTTGTGATATAACGAATATTCACAATGAAACTCACAGTGATTTTGCTGCCAACTTAAAAATCAAGCAACGTCGTAAATATTGGCCAAAAAAAGCGTGCATTATTACATTCAGCATGAAATAAAACTGACCATAATTTATGCATATTACTAGTCTTTAGATAAATTCATCTGTGTTGCGTAACACGAGAGTGAACCTCATTGGTTCTTATAGAAGCTAAAACGTGATGCGTAACACGAGAATGAACCTCATTGGTTCTTGAGAAGCTCAAACGTGCTGCGTAACACGAGAATGAACCTCATTGGTTCTTATAGAAGCTCAAACGTGATGCGTAACACGAGAGTGAACCTCATTGGTTCTTGAGAAGCTCAAACGTGCTGCGTAACACGAGAATGAACCTCATTGGTTCTTATAGAAGCTCAAACGTGCTGCGTAACACGAGAATGAACCTCATTGGTTCTTATAGAAGCTCAAACGTGATGCGTAACACGAGAATGAACCTCATTGGTTCTTATAGAAGCTCAAACGTGATGCGTAACACGAGAATGAACCTCATTGGTTCTTGAGAAGCTCAAACGTGCTGCGTAACACGAGAATGAACCTCATTGGTTCTTGAGAAGCTCAAACGTGCTGCGTAACACGAGAGTGAACCTCATTGGTTCTTATAGAAGCTCAAACGTGCTGCGTAACACGAGAATGAACCTCATTGGTTCTTATAGAAGCTCAAACGTGATGCGTAACACGAGAATGAACCTCATTGGTTCTTATAGAAGCTCAAACGTGATGCGTAACACGAGAATGAACCTCATTGGTTCTTATCAAGCGGCAACCTCCCCGTCTCTCTCTTGAAACCAACACGGAAGTGAGTTAAACTGCAATTCGTTGACTGGCCGCTTGAGGCTGTTGTCAGAAGTGAGTCAAATCTGTATCTCCCCCATGTTAAAATGCCAAATTTTACAGCAGAAAAAAACGTGTTTACAGCCTGGTGTCTGTATGTGGATTTAGTCTATACAGCTAATTTTGCCCTTCATAACAACTGTGAGGGGGGTGAATTATTTTATAACTCGTCCGTTTAGTTGATTAATATTTAAATTTAAGGGTGTGGCCAAGCCACTTGAGTGACAGATGGATTGCCGCTGTCAGTGCTAGCCGTCACTTCACCTCAGCAATGTTAGCTGCTGAACTTGCCATCTCTGCAGTGTTTGTGCTTTTTTTCGGGATTATTATTTCATACAATTTAATACTTGGGTAACGTTACAAAGCCCACGTCTTTGGATTCCGTCGTTATCGTTCGAGAGAACAACCAGCGCTGTATTTCAGTTGTTTTCCTCTGTGAACATGCACTAATGGATGTCTGACAATTTCGTTGCTTTTTGGGGTTTTCAAATTTAAAGCGTCAATAAATGCTCGTTCGTTCTGCTCCCATGGAACAGATATGGATTATAATATGCTTATGTAAGTTACCGTCAGATGAAATCATGCGGGCGTCGGCGCTTTCTCCGTCCGTGAATGAGCGCGGATTTGCATTTACTTGCACTTCAAAGGCAATATATCTATGGTTTAACGGTTAAACCATAACCCATTTGAGAGACGGCCAACATCAGAATTTAAAATGGACTGAATAAGCTCTCTACGAACTTGAGCGATGCCGCGCTGACGGACCATGAAAGAGTGACGGACATGTATGCACATAAATCACTGTCACACACAAACACTCTCGAAGTAATACACAGTCTCACTTGTAGCCATGTCTTTTAACTATTATAATATTTCGAAGGGCAAAAATAGGAACGTTTAATTGGCTTTACATCATCAGCTAACTCAATCACGTCGAGCTAGGTGATTTCAGATAGCCAGGCCAGGCTCCTCAGCTGCTCCACTCACGCCCCGCCTGTTTGTCTATTTTCTGTTATCCGGGAGTGACGCAAGGCCAAGATGGCGACGGCCGGCTCCGCCCACTTTAGGCTTCAAAAATGCTCTTCAGAAACCTACGGGTGACGTCACGGACACTACGTCCATATTTTTTTACAGTCTATGGTTCTTATAGAAGCTCAAACGTGATGCGTAACACGAGAGTGAACCTCATTGGTTCTTGAGAAGCTCAAACGTGATGCGTAACACGAGATGAACCTCATTGGTTCTTATAGAAGCTCAAACGTGATGCGTAACACGAGAGTGAACCTCATTGGTTCTTATAGAAGCTCAAACGTGATGCGTAACACGAGAATGAACCTCATTGGTTCTTATAGAAGCTCAAACGTGATGCGTAACACGAGAGTGAACCTCATTGGTTCTTATAGAAGCTCAAACGTGATGCGTAACACGAGAATGAACCTCATTGGTTCTTATAGAAGCTCAAACGTGATGCGTAACACGAGAGTGAACCTCATTGGTTCTTGAGAAGCTCAAACGTGCTGCGCAACACGAGAGTGAACCTCATTGGTTCTTATAAAGCTCAAACGTGCTGCGTAACACGAGAGTGAACCTCATTGGTTCTTGAGAAGCTCAAACGTGATGCGTAACACAAGAGTGAACCTCATTGGTTCTTGAGAAGCTCAAACGTGATGCGTAACACAAGAGTGAACCTCATTGGTTCTTGAGAAGCTCAAACGTGATGCGTAACACGAGTGAACCTCATTGGTTCTTGAGAAGCTCAAACGTGCTGCGTAACACGAGAGTGAACCTCATTGGTTCTTGAGAAGCTCAAACGTGATGCGTAACACGAGAATGAACCTCATTGGTTCTTGAGAAGCTCAAACGTGATGCGTAACACGAGAATGAACCTCATTGGTTCTTATAGAAGCTCAAACGTGCTGCGTAACACAAGAGTGAACCTCATTGGTTCTTATAGAAGCTCAAACGTGCTGCGTAACACAAGAGTGAACCTCATTGGTTCTTATAGAAGCTCAAACGTGCTGCGTAACACGAGAATGAACCTCATTGGTTCTTATAGAAGCTCAAACGTGCTGCGTAACACGAGAATGAACCTCATTGGTTCTTGAGAAGCTCAAACGTGCTGCGTAACACGAGAGTGAACCTCATTGGTTCTTGAGAAGCTCAAACGTGATGCGTAACACGAGAGTGAACCTCATTGGTTCTTGAGAAGCTCAAACGTGATGCGTAACACGAGAGTGAACCTCATTGGTTCTTGAAAAGCTCAAACGTGCTGCGTAACACGAGAGTGAACCTCATTGGTTCTTGAGAAGCTCAAACGTGATGCGTAACACGAGAGTGAACCTCATTGGTTCTTGAGAAGCTCAAACGTGATGCGTAACACGAGAGTGAACCTCATTGGTTCTTGAGAAGCTCAAACGTGATGCGTAACACGAGAGTGAACCTCATTGGTTCTTATAGAAGCTCAAACGTGATGCGTAACACGAGAGTGAACCTCATTGGTTCTTGAGAAGCTCAAACGTGATGCGTAACACGAGAATGAACCTCATTGGTTCTTGAGAAGCTCAAACGTGATGCGTAACACGAGAGTGAACCTCATTGGTTCTTGAGAAGCTCAAACGTGATGCGTAACACGAGAGTGAACCTCATTGGTTCTTGAGAAGCTCAAACGTGATGCGTAACACGAGAGTGAACCTCATTGGTTCTTATAGAAGCTCAAACGTGATGCGTAACACGAGAGTGAACCTCATTGGTTCTTATAGAAGCTCAAACGTGATGCGTAACACGAGAGTGAACCTCATTGGTTCTTGAGAAGCTCAAACGTGATGCGTAACACGAGAGTGAACCTCATTGGTTCTTATAGAAGCTCAAACGTGATGCGTAACACGAGAGTGAACCTCATTGGTTCTTATAGAAGCTCAAACGTGATGCGTAACACGAGAGTGAACCTCATTGGTTCTTATAGAAGCTCAAACGTGCTGCGTAACACGAGAGTGAACCTCATTGGTTCTTGAGAAGCTCAAACGTGCTGCGTAACACGAGAATGAACCTCATTGGTTCTTAAGAAGCTCAAACGTGCTGCGTAACACGAGAGTGAACCTCATTGGTTCTTGAGAAGCTCAAACGTGCTGCGTAACACGAGAGTGAACCTCATTGGTTCTTGAGAAGCTCAAACGTGATGCGTAACACGAGAGTGAACCTCATTGGTTCTTATAGAAGCTCAAACGTGATGCGTAACACGAGAGTGAACCTCATTGGTTCTTGAGAAGCTCAAACGTGCTGCGTAACACGAGAATGAACCTCATTGGTTCTTGAAAAGCTCAAACGTGCTGCGTAACACGAGAGTGAACCTCATTGGTTCTTGAGAAGCTCAAACGTGATGCGTAACACGAGAGTGAACCTCATTGGTTCTTATAGAAGCTCAAACGTGATGCGTAACACGAGAGTGAACCTCATTGGTTCTTGAGAAGCTCAAACGTGCTGCGTAACACGAGAATGAACCTCATTGGTTCTTGAAAAGCTCAAACGTGCTGCGTAACACGAGAGTGAACCTCATTGGTTCTTGAGAAGCTCAAACGTGATGAAAACACGAGAGTGAACCTCATTGGTTCTTGAGAAGCTCAAACGTGCTGCGTAACACGAGAGTGAACCTCATTGGTTCTTGAGAAGCTCAAACGTGATGCGTAACACGAGTGTGAACCTCATTGGTTCTCGCACGTCAAACAAACATGCTTGAGCTTCCGTTTACCATATCTGATGTGTGCGTTGATAAATGTTTATATATGAATAAAAGCCTAAATTAAGACTGTTCATCATATAAAGCGAATGAATCTCTTCAGAAAATTGACTTAATCACTCGATTCATATGGATTAGTTTTACAATCTCTTTATGAACTTTTCAAAGTGTCAGTTGTGTAGCCGTCAATAGAGGGACAGAAATCTCAGATTTCATTAAAAGATCTTCATTTGTGTTTTAAAGATGAACAAAAGTCTTACGGGTTTGGAGGGAGAGTAAATGACAGAATTACAATTTTTGGGTGAACTGTCCCTTTAAATCTCAGTTCCTTTTTATGAACTAAGTTCTCGTGAATCTCCCCTGCGCCGCCTCCTGATGTTCTGCGCTCTAACACACATCTCTCATCTCTCATCGGTGTGTGTGTGTGACATGAATGACGTCTCTCTCTCCTGCAGAGATTCACCCCCGGCGTGGGTGACGAGGACGCAAGGACACAGTGAAAGGGAATTCCTCATTACCTCAGCAAATACACTCTCTTTATCGACCTCTACGCAAGTGGGCAGACGGGGATCGCTTTCAACACTGCACACACACACACACACACACCCACGACCGACTGACCCACACTGAAGCCTGTCGCTCATCAACATGCACTTCCACAGATGCGTGAAGCATAATACAAACATTCACAAGACCGATTCTGCATGCAAGTAATGCTTTCAAGCGAAACAATTAACATTCACTTGCGTGCGAGAACGGCTCATTCACCTCTACCAGCTCCACCTGACGTCAGTGAATGATGTCAAAACCCACGGCAAGAGTGTCAGAAATCTGCGGCTGTCTGAAAGCAGACTTAACAGCTCAGCTTCACACGTCGATGCATTGTTTTTTAAAACAGGCTTACAAGAAACTTCTAAACTCTCTGACCCATTTTCACCAGTCTCGGCTTTATGGACTACATTTCCCACAATGCACCTGATGGTTTAGTCATAAGCAGAACGTTTCAGTGTGATTTTAAAAATCGCCCGAATACACTCATAAGCAGCCCTTTACTCAGACTTTTCACATGCATGCATGCCTGCGCATATGCACCACACACACACACACACACACAGCTTACTATATCGGCTGATTTATCGCTGATCTCCCCGCATCATTAGGTGCAGCGCCGAGCGCATTTCAGTTTCTCTAACAGAGAACAGACAGTTCTCCACCTCTCCGCTTAGTTTTCTCTCTCGCTTCGTTTCTGACGCCCCCCTGCTTTTTCTGAATGAAGCACAGCCGATCTCTCTCTCTCTCTCTCTCTCTCTGAGTGAGCATGCGCTCATTTACTCATCCTCCCTCACTCATTCTCCTTCACTCATTCACTCTCAAACAGCGCAAATGCACTGATGAGAACCTCAACACTCATGAAAACGACACGCTAGACAGATGAACATGGGTATTTGACTAACATACAGGTTTCTTCCACATTATAGGTTAAAAGTAATATATTTGTATTAGCGATGCACGATATATCGGCCACCATATCGGTAGATATATGTTCATGTTTAAAGTTATGGCTATCGGCCTGATAAGAAGATTTGTCCGATATATTAAAGCCGATAAATAATGTATTATTTCCTTCAGCTGAGACACTTCAGATGTGCACTGTTCAACATGATGGCTTTAAATAGCTTGAAATATGATTGGAATCACTTCAAAAAAGCAAAATACAGTGAAGTGCAACACGTGCAGCGCAAGTCTGTCATATCAGCTACATAAAATTATAATGAGAACATTATAATTGTGTGCTTGAGACATGGATTTAATGGTGAGACTTTTGTTTTTGTAATCAGGCTCTCAGAAATGATATAAAAATTTGGATTTAGATTTAGATTTATTGGCCGATATATCGGTTATCGGCGTTCAAATATAAAGAATTATCGGTTATCGATATCAGCCAAAATTTTCATATCGGTGCATCCCTCATTTGTATGAGAGAAAGTGTATGTTGTGGGTGCAATAACTCTGTTTCACACTGAAAAAAATAAGTTTTTTCTTCTGGATGGAAAAAAGAATGAACAGAACATGATGACCTGCGATATTAATGCAATGCTGTCATATCAATCAGTCATAAGTCCAACTACACAAGAGTCAACAGCTTCTGACAGTGTGTTGAGTGGGTCACTGATGTGAAATCTGTGCATCGAAGCAAAGCCAGCTGGGAAGGAGTAGGTGTGCCGTCACAGAGAACACTGGTCAGCGTAACGCTTTATTACAGATCAATAGACACTGGAGATGTGCGTGCATGTTTGTGCTGTCTGTCTGTGTTGCTTTTACTGTCCATCTCCAGAAACAGGACAGACATTACAGATGGAAACAACCCTTTCTTACTCTCACCTCATCCTGAAGAGCTTCAGTCAACGCTACGGTTTTCTGTCATAATCATTTGTTAACAAACAAGTATTCATTACTTCAATGAGCTCATTATTTTTGCATTAAATTGTTACATTGTTTAAATGCATTTTTTTGGCATGAATTATTGAATTGTGAGATAAATTTTTAGCTAACTTTGATTTGAATATGTACATTTCAGCCAATCAGAACAGCGTGTGGGCGGAGTCAGCTAATCAGAACAGTGTGTGGGCGGAGTCAGCCAATCAGAACAGCGTGTGGGTGGAGTCAGCTAATCAGAACAGTGTGTGGGCAGAGTCAGCCAATCAGAACAGCGTGTGGGCGGAGTCTCACGGCACCAGAGACTAATCTTGATGGCAATCGCAAGAAAATGGATAAGCAGCTGCATAATCAAATTCACAAATATTACACCATTTAAACATTATTAAAAATACATAGGCTGAGTTACTAAAACAATCTTTGTCGAAGAATACACTTGTTTGTTCACAGTTTGAACGTTCTTGCTTCCATTTGTTTAATTCCAAGATCTGAGGTGAATTATCCACTGTTGCTTTTACAGCCACAAAGCTGGAGCACTACATGATATTCAGAGTCACATGACACGCTTTTAACATTAAATAAAGCACATAAACAGCACCTGAGATCATCATCGCCACACTTTGTGTTTGTTGTTCCAGCGCGACGTCGCAGAAAAAAATGAACCGTTTCTAAAATAAATTCGTCGTGTGTCGCCGCCGCCGCTGGTTAGGACAGAAACGTGTAGTTAGGACACGGTGTCATCCAACAAAACTTTACTAGCAAGACGCTGGTTTGCTTTATCTAGCCGAGAAACGTAGTTAGCGTATCATCTGGCCATTCAGCCGTGGGATGCTTTGACATTGTGTTCAGTCAGTACTTCACAGAAAGGCTCGTGCTCTTCAGAAACAATCACAGAATATGACAGAACTCGTGTTTTACAGTCTGGAATGAATAAAACTCACTGCTCTCTCTGATGTAATCAGCCTGGTTTTCTTTAAATTAGCACTGCTTTGGACTAATTGTTTGAATGAATTCACTTACAGGATCACTGGACTGAAAAGTTTAGCTACTTAAAATGATCCGATTGCAAACAGAGAAGCAAAATCAGGATAAAGGGTTTGGAACAAAAGAAGCCAGGAATGAGAATAGAAATTTCCGCCTACTAGGGTTACAGGTGTTTCCGCCAATGTAAACGCCGCACGACTTAAATTACGTTAATGACGCGATTTCACATGCTTTAGTCATTTAAATGCGTTATTTGCATTAAATTATTTTAACACACTAAAATCCCCCTGTGGTGAAAATCCAGCATTTAATGTTGTTTATGTGTCTATGTGGTGTGTTTAATCTGCTTTAAGGACAAAGCATGTGTAAGTTCATAAGTCGACAGCATTGCTGAGTATTTCCTCCTTCAAACTGCAGTGAACCAAAGACAGTCTCAAAAACACGCTTTGAAATCGCTGGTGTTTCTGACGTCACAAACTACCTTGTAACCAATAGGGCTGAAACGATTAGTCGACATTGTCGACAACGTCGACAATAAAAAATTGTCGACAAATATCTTTGTTGTCGAGTAGTCGTTTGATCCCACGTGACCTAATGTAAGGGCCTGCAATATCGCGATTTGACCGCTACGGCGCTGTAGCGCTAGAGTGTAATGCAGCCATTACAAATGCTATTGCGGTAGAAGAAAACACAGCGCGTCTGACGGAGTGCAAACGAATCCGAACTAGCAAGGTGTGTAAAGTTTCACAAAACTGCAAACCAAGAATGCTGTCGTATGCAATACATGCAAGGCGGAACTTGCTTTTCACGGGAGCACAACATGCATGTTAAAACACTTAAAGAGGAAAAACCCGGCACGAGACGAGCCGGTGAGAGGTGCAAATTCTCCAGCTGAAGCTAAATAACTAGCAGTAAATCTCTTTTTAGAGAATGCAATACTACTAATAATAGCAATAATATTAACAATAATAATATAATTACAGTAATGTGGTGATTTATTTTTGCATAGAATAAAGCTTGATCGAGCTTAGGAGTCGGGGCTGTTTTTATTATTGTAGCTCTATTAGGTAACGTTATTACAGTCTTATCCCTTGCCTGTATTTTGTTACATATTCATGAAGACTTCCAAAAGGAGATGTTATGAAGAATATCATGTCAGTTAATTTTTTATACTGTAAATTAAAAGGTGAATGAGAATGTCTCTGTCAGCTCAGCTCAATTGTCATATCAATAATAATAAAAAAAAGATTCTTATAATAATTGTTTGCAGTTTAAGTGTCTGTAATGCAGCTGATATTTTTTTTGGTTTATTTTTTTCTATTGAAAGAGAACAGAATATTTAAACAATGCTTAGAGAGCATTTGTGTGTGATTTGAGTTGGACAGAAATCTGAAAACTTAAAGAGAATGACCTGTTTAGTTGCTCAAAGTTCATTAAAACAACTATTTCAAAAGCTGAAGTGATTTTCTTTTTTTATATTATAGTTAGAATATGTATAACTCCGTGTTTTAACTAATTGAAAAGGCTGAATAATCGTTCCAAACGTACTGATTAGTCGGCGAAATAATCGATGAATAGTCGATTAATCGTTCTAATAATCGTTAGATTAATCGATTATCAAAATAATCGTTTGTTGCAGCCCTAGTAACCAATCAGATCAACGTGTGATCGTCAACCAGTGGATCTCTGAGCTGAGCGAGTGAGTGGAGGCGGGGCTCATTTGCATATTCATAGAACCACGCATACTAAATGAGGCAAGGGTGTCGAGTTACAGCTTTTTTTATTAAAAAACATTTAAATATGTAATTTTGTTGGGTTTTAAGGGATAAAGTTATTGACTACAGGGGGACTTTAAGGATTTTGAAATTATTGCATGCGTTAACATTGACAGCCCTGAGTTAAAGTGAAACTACACTGTGGAAAATGTCCCATACAAATAAACGTAATTGTTTTGGTGCATCACTGTTTAAAACCGACTAGTTTTTGAAAGTGTGCAGTTTTGCACACACACACACACACACACACACACACACACACACACACAACATGGTGGTGTCCCCGTCTCTCATTCCCTGTCCCGTCTCATGGCAGAAAACTGATGATTATCCTCCGTAAGAGCTCTGAATCTTAGCGTTGCTCCCAGTCACTGCCATCCAGCAACCATTAATAATTCACAAGCAGAAATCCACAGGGAAGGAGGGAGGAACAATCGTGCGAAAGCAGCGAGGAACAACACGGAGGAAACGAGCTGAGGAAACAGAATATGAGGACAGAACAACAACAGATGAAAAGAAAAAGCGTGAATTAGAGGAAGAAAGGTGTGAGATGAGGAGGGAGAATCTAATAGCATCATGAATCTGGGAGGAAAAGATGAGCGAGTGAACGAGAGAAAGGGAGGGAAGCACATGCTCGATGCTGGTCTATAAATAGCTCTTCAAATCTCTCTCTCTCTCAAAAAAAAACAAAAAAAAACAAAGCATACTGCCTGTGCTGCTGCAAAACGAACACAAGATGGACCAAAACCACACACACACACACACACACACACACACACACACCATCATCATACAACCACGGAGGCCGGATCCATGTTCAGGTCCACAAAGCATCGTGATACGACTCCTTATCAATATTACAGAAGCCCTTCCAGCTAAATATGACCGAACACCCGCCATCTCATATGTGGGAGGACTGCGCCAAACCAGTCTCGCTTCAAACCGCATTACAGTCCATAAACACACAACTTTAGACACACAACTCTGGGCCTGTTCTCTCAGCTCGGCGGAGGGCGAACTGGTGATTAAAGGGCATATTGTAGAGTCAATGCATATAGATTATCTTTAAATATTTATACTTATAAAATGCTATTAAGGCTTCTGGAGTCGTTTTTGTGAGAACATTGTACTTCCGCATCTGATCTGGGCTCGTTCTCGCAACTCGGCTGAGGGGAAACATCTGATTATTAACATCTGTAATGTGTTTTATCAATCAGATGCTAAATACATACATGCATAGATACATATCTGTGCATTAATAACTGTAAGAGCACTAATGCAGAATGGTAACTCATTCTGTGACGATATCAAATTTTCATGCTGCGATAATCGCTGAAGCTTTTATCACGATATTGAAATAAGTTGCAAAAAAAAAAAAAGAAAAGTGTCATACTATAACAGATTTAATAAGTTTATACAATAAAGCAAATGTATAAAGTATACAAATGTTTCAAACAGATTAAAGTGCGAAAGAAATATAAAGAATAATAGGTAACACTATACAATGTCTCGTCAGTCAATGCATTCACACAATTTGTTTACAGAAGTTATTATTATGCTTTGTTGAAGTTAGTTTAAAAAATACAACTGTTAGTTCATGTTCAGACACATTCAATACAGTAACAACTTTTGATTTTAATAAAGTGTTGATATGTACGTGCAGCAGAGAGGTGTTTGAAGGTATGAAGGTCCGTTATGAGCCTAACGACACTGCAATATTAACAATTAATTTTGCAGAACATCCCAGACAGAATCTGCAGACTCTACTACATGTTTTTTTTGTTTGGGGAATTGATCTACAGAACAGATTTTAAACTGAATTGACTGTACTTCACTCGTATTTACAACCGAGAGTAAGGCTGCATAATTAATCAGAAATGTAACAGATCACGATTATGGCTGTATTCTGATTTATGCTTCATGTGCATCAGATATTTCCTACTTCCCACTTCTGAAGCTGTAATTATGAGTTTGTTGTGTGTGTGTTCAAGTGCTTTATTGTCTTAAAGAATAGGTACAGAATGTAAAAATGTACAGAAGAAATGTAAAACGTAATATTTTAAATAAAATGTAGTGCTATTGTGTGTTTTAGGAAGCCAAATATTATTATTATTTCTATGACAGTAATGGCCTATATGTTGTAAAACAAATGCACTGTAAAATTAATATTTCATAAGTATATAATTTTACTTCTGTGACACTACATAAAATTATAACAAGACCATTATAATTGTGTGTTTGGGATATGACTTTTAATGGCTTTGAATGTTTCTGTAATCAGGCTATCAAAAATTTGGATTTAGATTTATCGGCCAATATATCGGCTATCGGCTTTCACACAAAGACTTATCGGTATCGGCCAAAATAGTCATATTGCTGCATCTCTAGACTATATACTTATTTAATTAAATCACAGTCTTCTGTGAACTAATGAGGGCACAAAGCCAAGTTGTGCTTTTGATTTTAGTTCGTTTGACAGATAGGGTTAGAGTTAGGGTTAGGGTTAGGGTTAGGGTTAGCAATGGCACAAAACAACATTAAAGATCTTTTACGTTATTATGAGAAGTTTTAAAAATATTTCCGTTTCATTATGAAGCTGTGCCGCCCAAGAGGACGTCTGATTGACATTTAAAGCAGCCAATCACACGGTCGATGTCCCCATAACAACAAACCGGTGTGCAATTCATTCAAGAAAGTCGCTCAAGTAGTAACGAAACAGTTCAAGTTTAGACAAAATATGAACCGTTCTCTCAAACGCCAGAATGAACCGATATTGAGATTCAGAATCATCATGAAACAGTCAAATATACTAAGAAGTGAATGCAAGTACATTAGCAGCACATATTCAATTAAATAAAAAACAACTTTCACACGACACGCTTCACTGGACATTGCTTTAGTATTTATAAACACTGGCATCCATTAAGCATCTCATGTTCTTAATCATCTAACGAATGCAAACGTCCTCAAAACACTGACAATCAGTGATTATAACGAGCGATTGTAGATCAAACGCTTCAGATCGGGGCCAACAGGACTTCATCACTGATAATTAAGCGTTTCTGCACTCGTGAATAATTTAGCAAGGATTGATTTCCCATTCCTGCACTCATTTACTAAAACAACTCCCCCAATCTACTGTATTAGGGACAACATCTCGACCACAGCACTCGGACGTCGCCTCTCAGGACAATCTGGTTGTTCATTTCAGCGTGAAAAATCACACACTAAATGTCACGGATCACATCACATCAGACTCTCCTGAAGACACACACAATCTTTCAGCAATCAAGACACAAATCAAGAGAGCTTCAAAGCACCTCACGACACACCTGACCAACACACACACAAATAACTCTATTAACAAGGTGTGTGTATCTTCAGCTTTTCAGATAAATCAGTGTAAATGGCATCTAGTCGATTCATTTAGGGATGCACGATATCTCGGCCACCATATCTACTGATATATGTTCATTTTAATGTTATGTTTATCGGCCTGATAAGAAGATTTAACTGATATATTAAAGCTGATAAATAATGTATTATTTCCTTCAGGTGAGACACTTCAGATGTGCACTGTTGAATATCATGATTATGAATTGCTTGAAATATGATTGAAATATAGAAAGAAAATACAGTGAAGTGCAACGTGTGCAGAATTAATACAAAGATTAATACGGCAAGTCTGTCATAAAATTATAATGAGAACATTAGAATTGTGTGTTTGGGACATGACTTTTAATGGTGAGACTTTCATGCTCTCAAAAATTATATAAAAATTTGGATTTATCGGCCAATATATCAGTTATCGGCTTTTAAATAAAGAATTGTCGTTTATCGGCCAAAATATCCCTAGATGAATTACATTAGAGCTGGTCAAAACTACACGCATGCATTAACTGGAGAAATCTCCATGACTTTTCCAGGGCAAGTAAAGTCAATTTTCAGATTTTTATGACATAAATCAGTGTAAATATCAGGAAGGGTCAGTCGTCAAAAAGCAGCATCTGACACGTTGATTACAGAAAATTACAAATGTTTCACAAGCAGTAATCAGACTATAACCAAGGAAAACTCCTTCATGCACGATCAGCCATGAACATTTATAACCCACACGAACCACTTCTTTCTTCCATCCAAAGACAAACACAAAATTCTAAATACAAATCTAATGCAAAAGGACATGAATTCAAACGTTCGTTTCTGTCTGACTTCTTGTCCTGCTGTAAATATCAAGTACACTATAAAACTGTAGATCGCACGTTTACAGATGGTCACGTTATGCGTCAGCGTGCACATTAAAGCATGTCAACCATCTCAACCGCACAGGATAACCTGCACACCTGCAATATAACGCTACAAAACAACCCTTTGCCTGGGTGAAAACTTACATTGTGCCAAGTTTAATTCCTCATATGTGACCCTGGACCACAGAACCAGTCACGAGTCGCACGGGTTTATCTGTGGCAATAGCCAACAGTATGGGTCAAAATTATAGATTTTTCTTTTATGCCAAAAATCATTAGGATATTAACCCTTTAGAACCGGCTGTGACATCGCCGACACACACCAGCAAGCTGTATTCATTTGACCGTAACTCTTCAACCGTTTGCACTATCAAAACCATTCAAATTGCCCGACAGGCGACAACACACGCTTTCCGGCAATATACGGCTTATTACGGTAATTTCATGCTTTCCGTCTGCAAATGACAGCAGCGCGGGATGGACGGATTTGAACAGAGAGATACGACGCGCGGCAGGTTAGAGTGTTTTGGATTGCATAAAATAATAAAAGAAACGAACAAATACATGGAGAAAGAAGTGTTAGACAGCAGAAGAGGGGACTGGGATGTTTTTTAATGAAACTTGGGAGGCGGATGGCCGTTACTCTTTCACGTATCTAAGCATGTAGTGAGTGTGTGTGTGCGTGCCTATGAATGCGTGCATTTGTATGTGTGCGTGTATGAAAAAAAGTGTCCTAAATGAAAACTGTGCAACCCAATGTCACAAAAAAGACTTGTATATATGTATTATAGTTCATTTTTCAACTTTAAAATGTTAGTTTCTTTCGTTCATGATTTTTTCTGTTTTTTTTTCTAAATAAAAAAATATTACATTGAGTTTGCACTCACACACATGCACTGAAAATTTCTAAAACTTTTAGCCTCTTATGTTCAAACAATGATGGAGAGACTCAAGAAGAAGTGACAACATGTAGAAGCAACAGGACATTTCTGAAAGGTTAGTTGATGAAGTTATGTAGATGATGTGTAGTTATCTTCTAGTCACTGATTAGCATATTCTGTCATGATAATCTATAAATCGTGTTCAGGGGGCGGGGTTTATGTAAATTTTAGGGTTAGTGATGTCACTAACCCGGGAGGAAGCTCGTGTAGTCTCTACCAGCCGTTTGTTGTAGTCCTTAAAAAGTGATTTCTGTAAAAGCAAATATCTCCCTTTGCTCTGAACTTTGAGCGCTGTAACTTTGCAGATGTTGTTTATGCTCAAACAGCAACATTACACACTAACTAAAGTTAGAAAAGTCAAATCATAACCAACCACCCCTTTAAGGGCTTCAAAATAGATACGGTTAACATCACGACAATGACACGTGACAATCCTTGACTAATATTTAAAAAAGCTGATAATTTATTATTAAATAATCTGTTGTATAAATGTTTAAACCCTTGTTTTCACTTGCATGAATTGTTCCCGGCGTAACCACACACTCCTGAGGAAACACTCAATGTCTGTTTAAAGAAACTGCAATATGTTTTCAATTTTCCTTGAATGGTACGATAGAAATCATTTCCACATTCTATTGTTTCTTTTGCTTTCCAGGCAATGCGCACATATAAAGCAGAAACCGTTGCGCTGTTTGATGCGTTTGAGACGTGGTGCTTAACTTGCAGTTCACCATCTGATATTCTCCATCTGTAAATGTTAGAGAGTCAAACACACGTGTCCGTTTCACTGTCAGGAGGACGAGCTTCCGCTGATACTCAAGCCTCGGGAACGAGCGCCGCGTAGCGCAATAATTCTGACTATAATATACATATTGCTAAAATATTTGTTGTTGGAGACAATTAATGTGCCATATGTGGAATTTTAAACCTACAAGTACGTGTATTTTTATGAACGTGACCATTATAATGGGGTAATCAATATATAATTAGTCTGTGCTTTTGTTTTTATTGTGATTTTTAGTTTAGCCTTTAGTCAGTTTAAAAACAAAAGCATTATTTTTGTTTTTAGATTGTAATGTTAGAATGTAATGTGATTTTTAAACACCTTTTTGCACATAATATATTGCATAGCCTACATTTATGTGTTTCCATATCCTTCAATATCAACATTGTCAATTTGTCATGTTGAAAATTGCTGTTTTCACTCCCACCATCAATGCAGCAACAAGCAAGAACTGATGAGAATGTAAATGTGTGCCTTGAAATGCAATGCAAGTCGCTTTGGATAAAAGCATCTGCCAAATGCATGAATGTAAATGCAATTTATTTTTTTATTTTTTTAAGTATCATGGTAGTGTCCAAAGCAAAACATGCTATTATCACAGCACTTTATGAAAGGTATTATAAACACAGCTTACCTGCTATCTAGGTAAATATATTGGCATATTATTTAAACAGGGACTTTGACATGTGACACTAAGGTCAAGCCGAAAGGGGGCGTTTAGGTTCGAGAACCATAACTATAAAGAAAACTATAACTATTACTATGTTAGCGTTCACAGTCACACCCAACCGATATCGTTCTGCTTATTCTAAGCGCACACTGCAGTTTTGTCGTCTGACGCTTTAAATGCTCGAGCACTTTTATGTGGGAGTGTGACCTCTGACCCTACACATGGCGTAGGAGTAGCGTAAGCTTAGGTGAGCATAGGCAACAAACTCAAGCTCCTCCCACATTTCTCTTTAAAAATTTGTTTTCGACTTCTAATTCGTGACCAGTGTTTTGCTCGATCCTCTGCACTTCAGCTTTCGCCAATACATCAAGTGTCAGGTCAGAGGTCACTCTTCCGTCAGTGATTATGGTTTACAAAGTTATAAACATGGATGTGTTTCTTACAAAAACGCATGGCTTCTTCGCTTCAGAGGGCCTTTATTAACTTTATTATGGATTACTGTTATGATGGATGGATGCACTTTTATGAGCTTCGAAATCTCAGGCACCATTCACTCCCATTATAAAGCTGGGAAGAGCCAGGATATTCTTTAATGTAACTTGGATTGTGTTTGGCTGAAAGAAGAAAGGCGTACACACCTAAGATGGCTTGAGGGTGAGTGAATAATGGGATCATTTTTGGGGTGAACTAACGCGAGATTCTGATTGGCTGTCAATGTTATTATTGTTCATCAGCTGGAAAAACAACTTATGAAAGTGATTCCAATGATATTCTTTCTCTGTGCCGTTATAGTTGCAGTTATATACAAGACTATACTCACAATCCGAGTTATATTAAAGAATATCCCGGCTCTTCCCAGATTTATAATGGGAGTGAACGGTGCCTGAGATTTTGAAGCCCAAAAAAGTCCATCCATCCATCCATCATTTTTAAAAGTACATCTTTATCGTTCGCGTCCATGATGTTTTTTTAATTAAAACTTTATAGTTAAAGTCTTTGGTGTGAACGGTCCTTTAAACACAAGTGTTCTGATATCTGGTCACCATCAGCTGACAGTTTGGGGTCCTTTATTATTAATAATAATAATAATAATAATAATAATATCTGAAACGCCACGCGACGCGACAAAACTAGAACGCCGCCGTTTCGAATAATCAAAGAACGGGAGCGTTCCGTTTCTCACGCGTCACGACACTCAGTGAAGTCGTGCTTTAAGTGAAGAATTAATTAACCGTTACCCTGTCACTGACGACTAATGTGATCTTTACTAGCGATGCACAACGACACACACACACACACACACACACATCAATACCTGTTCCATTTAAAGCGTTCATCAAGCGTTCGCTTACCTGTTAATCCCTCGCGTTCATTCAAAACGAGGAGACACTCGGCGTTCTGGGTGTTTTGAGGAGTTTTTGCAGTGCCTTCGATGATTTGGAGTGAATATTTCTCACACTCTCGGTTAATTAATTAGCCTGTGGCGGCTAAGCGAGCGTGAGCTAAGTCGCAATGACAATCGGCCGCCTCACGAACTCGTGAGGGCATTACTATCGCTCAGGGTGGGCTAGGAAAACATGTTTAAACTGATGACCCACCTCCCGCACTAACCGATCCCCCGGTCACCGAATAACGACAGCCCGCTGTCGCTTAATACCGTTTAATCGCCGCCACAAGCACGAGCTCGCGGAGACTCCGAGTGTCAACAGCGCGCAGTGATCAAACCAGAACCTGAGTGGGCGGGGCCGTGACGTCACGCGCGAGCCTCACAAAAAGATCAACAAAAAAACTCATTTTTTCTCATCCTGAATGTTCGGGTGACATTGAACATATTGTTGATATATTTGGTGTATTGTATACAAAGTTGTGTATGATTAATGTAATCTATGTACAGTTTGAAAGCATAATAAACAATAAAAAATAAAAAACCCTGAGAAACAAGCGCGTCTGAAAGCATCGCGAGTCCTCATTTAAACTCTCTCGTGTTCACAACCAGGAAAAAGCAGGGAAATAAAGCATTGAGAGCATAACACTGGCTCTTTCTGTGCTTTACGTCACTGCTCCATGTGTTTGTGCTTTCAGGACACGTAAGATGGCGCTGTCGTCATAGTTTCAGTTTCGCCTGCTTTTGCATGTGATAGTTAAAGATTTAATGGTAACACTTTATTTTACAGTGTCCTTGTTACATATGTTACATGTACTTACCATAGTAATAACAGTAAATTATGCATAATTAGCCTACATGTTCTAACCCTCAACCAAACCCGAATCCTACCCTAACCCTATAGTACATGAAGTTACTTAATATTACTCAGTACTTATATATATATAATGACACTGTAACAATGACACCATGTAACCGATTGTATAGCTTCGTTGCAATTAATTCAGGAAGAGTATTAGAGCGAAATGATATAGGATTCAGCATAAATGTCCCTACAAAATCCTATATGTAGGCTACATCACACGTGTTAATTAGTGATGATCATGATGCTTTAATCACAAAATTACCATCCTTTTTATACTTTATACTCTTATATTTTCACAATACAGCTTATATTTTAAGTTCTTCTATTTAATAATAAAAACTGTGAGTAGCTGGCATGGTGAATGTTGGCTACTGTAAAAAAACATTGTGATTATATTTTCACAAAACATATAACTTATATTTTATTTTTAACATAGGCCTATTATGCTTTGATATTTTACAGCAATAGTATTGTGAGTTTTCTGGCTTGGCATGGTGTATATTGACTATGGTATAGAGTAATAAAATTAGTGCTGTCAAATCGATTAATCGCATCTAACATAAAAGTTTGCATAAATAAATAAACAAATATACACTGCCGTTCAAAAGTTTGGGATCAGTACGATTTTTTAAGTTTTTAAAAGAAGTTTCTTCTACTCACCAAGGTTGCATTTATTTCATAAAAAATACAGTAATATTCTGAAATATTATTAAAATATAAAATAACTGTTTTCTATGTGAAAATACAGTAAAGTGTAATTTATTCCTGTGATCAAAGCTGAATGTTCAGCATCATTACTCCAGTCTTCAGTGTCACATGATCCTTCACAAATCACTCTAATATGATGATTTGATGCTCAAGAAACATTTATGATTATTATTAATGTTTTTTCAGGATTCTTTAATGAATATAAAGCATTTATCTGAAATAGAAAGCTTTTGTAACATTATACACTATACCGTTCAAAAGTTTGAGGTCAGTACGAATTTTTTTTAAAGAAATTAATACTTTTATTCAGTAACGACTCATTAAATTGATCAAAAGTGACATTTATAATGTTACAAACGATTCTATTTTAAATAAATGCTGACATTGTGTGTCCTTTTAAAAGAGTTACACATATAGGCTATCAGATAAGGCAGATGCATTGAATTGGCCCGGTTTCAAAGCACGTGTCCTATCTGTCACTTGTTGATTTTTCCTCTTTTTTCTGAGGTCAGGACAGGAACATTCCAAATAAAGCACGTAATGAACTCACGGTCCACTTTCACCTTTATCCTATATTTAGTGTGTCCTCCACAGCTTTAATGGATTGATGGATTTTTCTCCTCAAACACTAGTTGAGCCCATTAGGTCATTGTGTTGGGTTATTTTCACAATGTTGGGCAGTTTTTGTGCAACCCAGGATTAGTGGTCGGGTCAGAGTCACAAACTGATGCCTTACGATCTGGATAAAACTGGAACGTCCACTTCTGAGAAGATGAAAAAAAAAAAAACATTCAGAAGGGAATCTGCCTGGAACGAATTTCTAATATAGAGTCAGAAAAGTTTGTAGTTTTGTTTAACTTCTCATTTTAAAAAATGTAAGATTTTATTTTACCCTCTTAAAAATAAAGGTTCTTTATGGTTCCACGAAGAATCTTTAACATCAATGGAATCTTAATGTTCTTTATAGTATAAAAAACAAAAAAGTTTGTTAGATTATTAAAATGTTCTTCACAGAAAGAAAAAATAAATGCTTCTTCTATGGCAATGCTAAAAAAATTATCAATGTTTTTGGAACCTTTATTTTTAAGAGTGTAAAGAATATGAAAATTACCATTTTATGCATAATTCTAGTTGATATGAGCTAATTTGGCTGTTTGACGTGCAGAGAGTTCCTCAGGGCCAGGGGCTCAAATGTAAAAAAGGGAGATATATATATATAGAGAGAGAGAGAGAGAGAGAGAGAGAGAGAGAGGGAGAAGCTGTATATATATGCTTTGCATCACAGAAATAAATGACATTATAAAGAATATTAAAATAAAAAACCATTCATTTAAATTGTAATAATTTTTCTGTATTTTTGATCAAATAAATGCAGGCTTGATGCGCATAAGGGACTTATTTACTTAATTACTTTAAGAAAAAATAGTAATGTGTGTGCACATTTTTGACCAGTAGTACTGTACTATTATAGGCCTACTATTGCTGCAAAATTATCAAAAATGTTAAAATAATAAAGTCACCATTTCGCGTGTTGTTGTCAGTTCACTTGGCCTGGGATTCATTTCACAAACTATGATAGTTTCATCAAATGGTAAACGGTGTATCAATATAGACTAAATACAAGTGACTCGAATACTATACTTACCATTAATGCTACTTTTGGTGCTGGTTTTGTGCAGTGCTTTGTAGTCAATTAACATCTATTAGTTAACGCAGACTCAGATCGCTTCATAAATGTAAAATCGTCTGTCCAACGATTTATTTATAAATGTCATGACCGGAAAATTACCGCTCTTATCCAATGAAATGTGAACTTGTTGTGCCAGATGACGATTGGTCGGTGTATTATACATGACAAACAGGCTTCAATGAATTATGTCATATTTTTAAAAATGTGATATGTGGATTTTTAATCGAATCGACACACAACCTTTTATTGTTGAAAAATATCTGAAAAATTTTTTTTCCCGCCGTCGAGCAATACTCACTGAAATAACCATATTTGGCTTGAGAGCATCGGTTCCCGAGCAGAATGTGGGATACCTACGTTTACACTAGTGCATTTTCATTTTAAAACGTAACTTTTGCTACGGTTTATGCCTGCCGTCCACACACTACTTTTAGGTCAGTCAAGACCTTAAAAAAGGTCAAGACCGAAGCAAGACACACGCAAGACACACGCAACTTGACGCAAGCGACGCAACCCATAGCAAGGCGTTATAGCAACGACATGTGACCTCAGACTGACGTGAATTTAGCTTAGGCTACTTAAGTTTTGTACACATTGTCATGTTTTATTGACCACAATATTATCATTGATATTTGTTTGAGAGGGGCCCTTTTGATTAATTTTGAAATAGGGCAGGGGCTCGTGCACGTGCACGCGTGCCCGGGACTAAGTGTTTTTTTTGACCATCAGAACGGTCAGATCTTGTGAAAGATTCTTATCTCTGTGTAATCTGTAAATATTGGGGTAAAATCTGCTGACAGACCTCAGTGGTTTCATCAGATTTATGCTTTTGTAAGCAGTTTTTGTGTCTTGTGATTTAGCTTCAGCAAATATTCTGATGAAAGAACGTTCTCAATCTCAACCAAACCTGTCAATTACACGACATGTGAATCTTTCAGAATCCATCCATCTGTGATCCATTTTAGTGTGATTCATGAGAGTGGCGAAATAGTTGTTTGAACAACTTGAAAAGCTTAAATATGTGAGGTAATGTTTGTCTGACATGATCAAGTTCCACATTCAAATATAACCCAGAGACGAAATAAACCATTAATGGAGTGTGCTTTACTGATGTGGCCAAAACATAGCTGTCGGGAAACATTATCACCACATGAACGACAATACTAATAATTCCTGAACCTTTGCAGCTTGCAGGTACCGTGACAATTTCAAAAGTTCAGATGGTGCCATCAAAGAATTTGAGGAAAGAAAAACTATTAAAAACTAACAAAACAAAAATCAAATTTTGTATATTCACTTATAAATACAACAGCTCATATAATGTAAGCCATGTCTTAATGAGAGCATTCATTATTCATTATCCAGTCGTCATAGGGAACAGTGATGACGTGTGGCCACTAGACGGCGCCTGCGCACTGAGAGTTGAACTGAAGGTTTTTTTATTGCAATTTTTAACAAACATAAGATACAAAAACAGACTTTCAGACAATAAACATGTTATAGTTCTATAGTCAAAAAGAAAAATAATATAAGGAAGCCTGATTTATCAGCAAAGAGAAATGCGAGAAAGAAAAAAAGGAAGAAAAAGAAAAAAAGAAAAAGTGGGGGCACAAAAAATGAAGAGCATATTATGAAAGAATATTAAACAAATTCTAGGTGGTTTTTTTTTAGCTTTCTTATTTACAGATCTGCAGCACACTGATAAAAATGAATTTTGTGGTGAAGTAAATACTACAAAAAACCAACAATGAAAAAGTTAGTTAATTAAAAAAACTAAGTAAATTCTATATTAGTACTCAATTCAAGCGTAAATATCAACGTTATAAAATTAAGTAATATGACTCAACTTTTCTGATACTGGTGTTCCCATCATGCACTGGGGCTTGAATAATTAATGAGGTTGATTCTTCACTGTTTTCCAGCTGTATTTACACTGTTTTATCACTGCTTATGTTGTCAGGATTAGTAACTTGCCATTTTGTGACATCTGGAATTTTCTTCTCAAAACGATCCATCATGTGTATTGTCTACCAAGTATTGAGATCTCTGCGTTCACTTCACGCGTGCCTTTTAAATATGCAGATGTGGTGTCTCACACATTATCTATTGTATTAATTACTGAGATGTTTCTAAGTGAAGCATATACTTTAAAAGTGTGGTTTAATTCAATGTTATATTGTCTGAGTGAAATGTATTGCAAAGGAAACTTCAGCTAAATAGATATTACTCATCATTTTACTATAGCCAAGTTCAAATTACTTATTTTCTTTGTTACTTTCACTTAACTTACACTGTAAAAAAATTCTAACCTCTCCAAATAAAAATTTTCTAGTGACTGGTCACATCTAAATTTTTAAATTGGCCCAAGTGCAATTCTTGTTGCAATAGTCTGTTAACATTGGCTTAATGAGAAATAATACGTCAGACTAATTGAAAAATTTAGATGTGACCAGTCACTAGAAAATTTTGACTTGGGGATGTATATTTTTTTTTCCAGTGTAGTTGAGTAGAGTTTACTTCATTCCATATGTGAAATTCACTTTAAAACTTAAAAAATTAAGTACATTTTACTTATGTTTTTTTTTCCGTGCAGTTACAGCATCTCCTGCTGCTCTGATGTCTCAGGATGATTGTCCATGTAAAAATGAAAAATATATTATTCATATTTTTTCCCGTTGCCTTTTATTTATTTCTTGTGATACAGATCACCATTAAATCGCTATTAAATAGCCATCAGACATAGTTTGTTAGTCGTTAAACTACGCGTGACAGGGTTAAAGTGCATAAAACTCTGATGCACAAACATTTATTGAACCAGCGCTATTAAACTGTATGTATCTGAACTCAACCTATCCAAACCACCGAATCCAATGCACAATTTTTTGTTAAAAATATTCTTTCTTAAATAAAAATAATAATCTCAAACTAATCTTTCAATCTCTCTGTATTGTGGCACTTGTGATTTTACTGTCACATCTGCTAAATAAACACCTCTCTATATAATATTGAATATTAAAGGGACAGCTCACAAAAAAAAAAAAAACACAAAAACATAATTGACCTGTTTGACTTTCTTCTGAAGAACGATGGGAAACAAACAACATTGGACCCCATTGACTTTCACTGAATGGACAAAAAACTTTTTCTCAAACAGGTTTGGAATCTTTTTTTTTATGGGGTCCCTTTCAGGTCAGATATACTTTTAAAAATAAAGGCTCCAAAGGTTTTTTTCTCATCGCTATGAACCATTTTGGTTTATAAAGAACCTTTCAGTGAGTTCTTAAAAGTCCCCCTGTGGTGAAAATCCAGCTTTTAATGTAGTTTATGTGTCTATGTGGTGTTTTTAATCTGCTTTAAGACAAAGCATGTGTAAGTTCATAAGTCGACACCATTGCTGAGTATTTCCTCCTTAAAACTGCAGTGAACCAAAGACAGTCTCAAAAACACGCTTTGAAATCGCTGCTGTTTCTGACGTCACAAACTACCTTGTAACCAATCAGATCAAAGTGTGATCGTCAACCAGTGGATCTCTGAGCTGAGTGAGTGAGTGGAGGCGGGGCTCATTTGCATATTCATAGAACCGCGCATACCAAATGAGTCAAGGGTGTTGAGTTACATTCAAGATATTTTAAGGCATGAGAGAAAATTCAAGGAAAAAACGTTTAAATATGTAATTTTGGAGATCAAAGATGAGTTTTAAGGGATAGGCCTACAATTGACTATACAGAGCGACTTCCACTATAAAGAACATTTTGAGCAAGGGAAAGGTTGTTAAAGGTTCTTCATTTTTAAGAGTGCATGGTCTGGGAGCTTCTGTTGGTAGAGTTTGTTTCTGCACAAACTAAAGGATGAGTGATTGGAAGCTGTGACTCCAGCATCTATGCCGAACTGGTTTCCCCTGTATGAAACAGCCTGGATTGCGTCATATGTGCCGTTCGAGTGGTTTAGGGTTACAGTGTTACAGTGTTGCGGGTCACTGGGACAGAGGTGAGGCTTTGGACTGCGGCTCGACGTGGCACTGTAAGTGTCGTGTGTTTATTTGTTCGCACTAATGATTAACCCAGGCAGGGCTATATATATATGCTTCAGTGAGGAGTGTGTTTGTGTGTGTGTGCATGTGTGTGTGTCGCTCACCTCCACAGTCCTCCCTCCCCTCGAGCGCGTGCACATGTGTGACAGACACCGTCATTGGTGCGTCCCTTAAACGTATCACAACTTTTGATGGATTACCCCACTTCTGAGTGCTCACTCTCTGCGGCCACTCACTAGTTCTCACTCTCTCCAAACCAGTCCCAGTGAAACGAGCAAAGCAAAACTTTGCATCATGATCTCAGAGTCGTTCTCGTGGTCTGCGTTCACGGTGCTGTCCACGCTGGTGGTGCTGAGCGCGCTCACGGTGAAGGGCACGAGCACGGCCACCACCGCGTGCCCGACGTGCGGTATACCGGCGATGGAGAAGGACGCGGAGGAGCGATACCTGGTCGAGATTGCGAAACAACAGATCCTGAACAAGCTTCACCTGCGGGAGAGGCCGAACATCACGCATGCGGTGCCACGCGCCGCGCTCATGACCGCGCTTCGGAAACTGCACGCGGGGCGCGTGAGACAGGACGGGACCCTGGAGCTGGACAATAATTTACCGAACTCCTACACAAATAACCAGGCATACGAGATAGTGAGCTTTGCTGATGTCGGTGAGTAGCCTACATGTGACTTGCATTGAAACCTTCTTAAAATGTCTTTGGGTTCATTGGTAGGCTATGTAAAAACTGTAAAAAAAAAAAAAAAAAAAAAAGATTTGGTTTAACTTTAAAAAGTAAGTTACCTGGTTGCCTCACAAATTTGAGTTCATAAGTTAATGCAATGAAGGAGATTGGGTTTATTCAACAGAAACTCAAAATATTATTTTATCGGAACCACGTGAATTATAAGTTGATTTGACAAAAAAAAAAAATTTCCAAAAAAAGTATCTATATATACAGTGTAGACACATTCTTAAAAGGTCTTTGTGTTCATGGTACCCGTAAAAAAAAATTGAGTTCATTGAAAATAAAAAAATTTGTCATTAAAATTATTTTCATGATTTGTTATCACAACTTTTATCTTTTGTCAAATCAGCTTGGATAATTATTTTGGTTCAGATAACATTATATTTAGAGTTTATGTTGAATAAGCCAACATCCTCATTATATTAACTCAAATCTTTAATTTCAATGAACTCAAAATTGTAAATTGTAAAAATGCAACCCAGGTAACTTACTTTTTAAGTTAAAACAACATGAACGCAAAGACATTTGAAGAATGTTTCTACACTTTAAAAAAAAAAGTTTGTTTACCTTAAAAAAAAAGTTACCTGGTTGCCTTTTTATAAGTTACAATTTTGAGTTCATTGAAATTAAAGATTTGAGTTAATACAATGAAGGATATTGGCTCATTCAACAGAAACTCAAAATATTATGTTATCTGAACCACATGAATTATTTAAGGTGATTTGACAAAAGAAAAAAAGTTGTGAAAACAAATCATGAAAATATTTTTTTACAGTGTGCAGAGGCAAACGTTCTCAGAGGCAAAGTTATGAACAAAATAAATATATATATATATATATATAGACATTAGTGCTGGGCCTTAATCGCATCCAAAATAAAAGTTTATGTTTACATAATATATGTGTGTGAACTGTGTATACTTATTTTCTATATATAAATACACACACATGCATGTATATATTTAGGAAACATTTGTTATTTATATATAAAATATCTATATATATATAAATTATATATAAATATATATACATGCAAATATTTCTTAATTATATACATGCATAATTCCGATGTCATTCGCTTCCAGTTATTTCTGCTGTACAAAAACAGCTGCAGATATTTGGTATCATATCACTTGGATTTATCATCATAACCACAACCAGTGGTTTGCAGTTTTACGGTTCCCTCTTCTAACCTCTTCTGTGTGATTTCTCTCCAGATGACGAGGTTTCCAACGGTTTCGACACCAGTCTATCATTCCAGTTCCTCCAGGAGAAAGGCCACAGTGTTCAAGTTCTTCAGTCGTCACTGTGGCTCTACGTCCGTCCGGCGGACGCCCCTCGTCCAGGTGAGCGCGTGAGCGCTGAGATCTACCTGTCGGGCGCTAACAATCGCACGCTGCTAATCCAGAGAAGCGTTGAGGTCTCGCGGGGCGGCTGGCACACGTTCCCCGTCACCGTCGCCCTGCAAGCCTTTCTAGACGGAGGCCAGCGCCGTCTCAACCTCGAGGTTCACTGCGAAGACGGAGAACGAAACCTGTGTGTCCGCGACGCTTCCGGCGAACACCAGCCGTTCCTCGTAGCGCAGGTGCGTTTGCGTGAAGACGCCTCGACTCACGCGCTGAGCAAGCGCTCGCTACGCTGCGGAGACGACGTGAGCGTGTGCTGCAAGAAAGACTTGTACATTAAGTTTCGTGATATACAGTGGCAGGACTGGATCATCGCGCCCGAGGGATACCACATGAACTACTGTATGGGACAGTGTCCTCAACATCTCTCGGGGTCGCCAGGCATAGCCTCCTCGTTTCACGCCACCGTCTTCAGTCAGCTAAAGGCTAACGGGATCCAGGCCACCGTGTCGTCCTGCTGCGTTCCCATCCAGAGACGCCCGCTCTCAATGGTTTACTTCAACTCTCAGCACACCATCGTGAAGACCGACGTCCCGGACATGATCGTGGAGTCCTGCGGGTGCACATAAACTATAGACATTAGCAGTGCTCTTATTTATCAGCCGCTGGAACACCTTCTAATCAAGGCTTTCTGTCTAAGCATTATGGGTTTTTATAGATGTTCAAATACTCAGGGAAGCACACTGGCACGGTTACCCAACATGACATTCAGGTATTGCCACACGTCCCAGTGAAGGTCTGAGAGTGGCTCAAGAGACATTTACTTGAGAAGCAAAATGACTCGAGTCAGAATTAAGTGTTTAAAACAAGGGAAAAAATTTGTCTTGGTGTTCCTTTGAATTAAGTTTATTTTTCTGACTCCATTGGTAGATACTTGTTCTCTATGGAAGCGTGTTTCCGCCACAGAATACAAAATTAAAAAGGTAATTGCGACTTTTTATCTCACAATTCGGACTTTTTTCTCACAATTGCGACTTTACATCTTGCAATTCCTACTTTTTATCTCGCAATTCTGACTTTACATCTCGCAATTCTGACTTTACATCTTGCAATTACTACTTTTTATCTCGCAATTCTGACTTTACATCTCGCAATTCTGACTTTACATCTTGCAATTACTACTTTTTATCTCGCAATTCTGGCTTTATAACTCGCAATTCTGACTTTAATCTCGCAATTCTGGCTTTACATCTCGCAATTCTGACTTTATATCACACAATTCTGACTTTATATCACACAATTCTAAGAAATAAAGTCAGAATTGCAAGATGTAAACTCGCAAATGTGAGATAAAAAGTTGCAACTATCTTTTAAAATGTTTTATTCTTTCATAGTTCTCAATTCATTTAGAAACAAGACTTAATATCTTCAGTCACTTTGCTTCCCCAGGTTTAAGAATGTTTAGATCTTTGTAACGGAAAACTATACAAAAATACTGAGAAAGAATATACTTTTTCTTTGCATGCGATGCAGTATCTGACGAATGTTTCTCTCATGATAGCTTACTTTTTACCGTTTACGCCAAAGTTTTATTTATATAGCGCCTTTGCAAAAGCAGTACAGTTAATGTACGATAATCTACAAACAGTACAATAATCTACATTGTACATGTTACAAGTGTCATGTTTTGTGTGTGTATTTTGTCTCATTTTGGTTTGAAGCACTTCCTAGGGATGCCTAAATCAGTGTGTGTGATATCAGTGTGTGGATTCACTGCATCGGACGGGTTTGAGCTCATAACGTTCTGCAACTGCACTTTATACGTTATTTTGCATAGTTAGTACAAATCAAGCCATGCAAATCTGATCTTCATGTGCTTTGTTTATTTTTGCTTCGACAAAAATAATACTGTAACTCGTTGCACAATATTAAAGCTATTCATTAAAGCTCTTTGAAGGAGCTTTAACTCTATGAGATTAATTTATATAATTTTTTATTAAAGGAATATTTTCTTATAAGTGGGAGAGAGCTTGGAAATCTGTACTGTACTGTTCGTTGTAATTTTTGCTGAATGTGTGTGATTTTGAAAATAAATATTTTACCTATACTTCATGCCTGGTTTAATGAGAAACAAACTAAATAAAGATTTGAATTAAGGACAAAGGTCACATCAAACATCATTAGACTAAACAAACCCTGATGTTTGACATGTTCTTCTGGATCACCTCCAGAAACTATATCCAAAAGCAAATCCAGAACGATATTACAATATTTCACGGTCATACAGTCTCTTATCGCTTGACAAGTAATTGATCGCTAGTCTTGGGAAAAAGCAGTATTTCTAAGAAGTCAATCAATAATGTCTAAAAGGCAAAGAGCGTGTTTGCATGGGCAAATAAATGAAGTGGTTTTTATAGATGGCTATATTTGATGAGTAAACAGCAGTGAAATATTTCTGGCACGACTTCAACCTACTATAGAAAGGCACAGAAAGGGTTGTTCATCATAAGAAAATGTATTTGCTTTCGCTGCAAACGTGACATATAAATATAAACATAAACTCACCGAAATACAAACTACAGCCGTTGACAGTCGAGGTACAAGAGCGTCCGAAAGTCTGAGAGCAAGCTGGAAATACAACATTTATTAATAAAGCACATTTAAACACAATATAGATGGACACAAAGTGCTGTACATAGTACAAAGCAGGCCTACACTATAACAAAAACAACAATTACAGGTTTCCAAAAGCTAAAGAATAAAAATGCGTTTTAAGAGTAGATTTAAACATGTCCAATGAAGGAGCAGACGTCACATGATAAGGGAGACGAGTCCAAAGCTTGGGCTATCTCTATCTCTAGCCACAGAAAAGGCCCGATCACCCTTTGATTTGTCACATTTAAGAGCAAGTGATTGGAAGATCTAAGTGCCCTAGCAGGACAATATGGCACAATAAGATCACTAATATAATATACCATGGTGCACGGCCAGACAACGCCTTATATACAAACATAAGGATCTTAAAATCAACTGAATTTAATGCTAAAACGGGAGATATGATCCCTCTTTTTAGACCCAGTCAAAAGTCTTGCAGACGCATTTTGAACAACTTGCAATCGAGATGTGAAGTTTGAAGGAGACCAGAATAAAGAGAGTTGCATGAATCGCAAACTCTAAATCTTTGCTTGAAAGAAAGTTCTTCAACTTTGCAATAGATCTCAAATGGAAAAAGCTTCCTCTAATAACAGCACTAATTTGTTTATCAAAAAAATAGTGCAGAGTCAAAGATCACTCCAGGGTTTTTGATTTGTTTGCGCACATGTGTTGAGAGAGGACCTAACTGGGCTTCCACAGCAGGATTAGAAACCCAGAATTAAAACCTCTGTTTTATCCTCATTTAACTGTAGAAAATTATTTGTCATCCACCTCTTGATATCATTTACACATTTCAATAACACTTGATGTGAAGCAGTGGTGTCAAGCCTTACTGGAAGGTAAAACTGAGAATCATCTGCATAACAGCGATTGGAAATGTTGTATTTATGAGAAATGAGGGCCAAGGGGAGCATATAAAGGGAAAACATTAAAGGTCCCAAAATAGAGCCCTGGTGCACACCGAACAAAACAGGCGCAGATGATGAGGAAACATGTCCTAAATTTACAGAAAAAGTCATTGAGGTAAGAAGCAAACCATTGTAATACAGTGCCCTTGACACCTAGCATACATTCTAGCCGTTCAAGAAGAACGTTGTGGTCAATGGTATCGAATGCAGCGCTCAGGTCCAACAAAACCAGCACAACACAAGCTCCTGAATCTAGAGCAAGCAAGATAACCCTCAACAGAGCCGACTCAGTGCTAATGATCTAAAACCAGATTGGAACATGTCCAAAATATTAAGACTGCAGATGTGAGAAACCTACTTTCTCTAAAAGCTTAGAGATGAAAGGGGGTTTAGAGATTGGTCGATAGTTACTGCACATTTCTGGATCAAGTTGAGGCGTTTTCAACATAGATTGCACAATTGGATGTTTAAAACTAGCTGGAACAATGAGCAAAGAGCTGTTTATGATAGCGGTTATAGTAGAAAAAACATCCTTAAAAAGACGAGCCGGGATAATATCTGACTTAGAACCAGAACACTTCATGGTAGAGATTACATCAGCTAACTGAGTCGGAGAGACAGGTTGAAAGTTAGACAGACAACTCATCGGACAAGGCATGTGACATGATTCAGAGGAAACAATGGAGCTTCTAATATCATTCATTTTTTGAGTGAAATGTTTTAAAAATCTTCACAAAGCTCTGAAGAGGCCTCAGGTAAGATATTCGTAGTCGCGTTTAGAAGAGAGTCAATCGTGTCAAACGGGACTTTTCGCGTTTTCAGAAATTAATTGAGAACAGAATTTTGATTTTGCCTTCTTTACTGCCTAAATAAACAAAGTCTGTGGATTTTGAAACAAATAAAATGTATGATGTAAAGTGATCCTGTACAGACGGTCAGATGTTCTTCTTCCAGCGAAGTTTAAATCATTCATCAGGTTTTGTTCCAGTGATGCTGTAATTAAAGCAAAAGAGACGTGCATCAAATCCAGAGACATTCTCACAGTTTTTTCAACTGCTTACACACAAATCCATGAATTACACACACAAAATGCAAAATGCCTCACATCTCTGGCAAAATGAAGCACTGCATTCAAAATATCACAAGTATCTCAAAAGCAAACATTTGTCTGACGTTGCAAACACCTTTGCCATAATATTATATTTTTGGATATATCAGTTATTCAAAACCTAAAGCTCTTCTTTCATGAACTCCTGTGTGTGTTTCTGTACAAGACTGAAAGTAATTGGCTGAGAGATGTTGAAAAATTCACAGTAAACACGAAAGCAAGATTGAAACCAATCTATTAATTTTTTTACTGTAAGCATTTGTGGTTGTGAATACAGTATAACAAAGTCCGAAAAACCTATAACTCGACCTTTGACCTGTTTATTGGCTTATTCTAAAGCCATGATTGGTTGGTGTTCAGTAAAGCAATGTGTGTTTGCACATGTGAGCAGTGTGTGTGAGAGGAGTGTGTGTGTGAGGCTCTGATGAATTACTGTGGCATTTGGAAAAAGGAAATCAAGATGCTTCCTATTAGATTTTTGTGTGTTTCATAGAGAATTGTGTGTTGTGGTTTGCAAAAAGTGTTTTATGAAATTGAAAACCGAGTCGAAGGCCGAGAATTAGTGTATGGGTTTGCAGATTTGGTGTGTGGTTCTGTGTGTTCGAGTGGATTTTGTGTGTAAGCAGTTGAAAAAAACTGTAATTCATAATGCAAAAGAGAAGCATTTGAGAAACCGCAGTGCTCTCAGACTTTTGGACCTAACTGTACGTGAGACATAACCAGTAAAAGAGAACGATAAACCCTTTGCCAGTTCCCGTCAGCTTGTGTACAGAAGAGTTGCAGTTTGTCCCTGTCCTGCAGCGCGTGCTCATGTGCAACTGGGACTCGATCGCCTGTTTGCTCTCATTTCAGTTGCTCAAACAAGTCTTGCATGTTGGAAAGGGTGTCGTTCATTACACTTATTAAACACACCTACTAAATGCAAATAAAAGCAGCATAACAGTCCTGCAGAGCAATGCCTTCATATCAGTGTATTATAATTCAGTTATTATTATTATTATATGCTCATGAATGATCCTCAAACAAGAACTGTATGTTGCCTTTAAAATAAAGCATCCAGTTCTGTTGTAAAATCAGCACTTTCTGTTGTTCTTAATGTTAAAGTCGCATAAAAGGGCTTCTGGAACAAGAACAAATGTAGGGCGGGGTGTGATTTTGAGTGTGTGTGTGTGTGTGTGTGTGTGTGTGTGTGTGTGTGTGTTTCCTGTGGGCCACGTAAACAGCAAACAGCACCCGTCGTAAATGTAGAGACTTCTGACATGATTTTTCGCACAGCACTCCTTGATATGTGTTTGATAACATCCATCAAACTAGCCTTTAAGCAGGCGATACAGAGCGCCGGTAAAATTTACAAACACCGCCGGCAAGTCCTGGATTCTACCCCAGAACATCTACCGTCGGCCTGCAACACACCGAGTTCACGGATTATGAACGATTGCTGACAGAAAATGAATGGATACATTTCCAGTATCACGAAAGGCAATTTAGGAAAGGCCTGGATACAAAGCGTTTACAAGAAAAACAAAACTTTCAGGAAGTGGTCAAAGTTGTTTACAGTCCTTAATGGGGCCTTCTTCAAAACCGGAATATTTTCCACAAAACGCACAGATGGATGACAACTTGGACTACCGTTACTCAAGTATGTAGTGCGGATTTTAAGGACTTTGCCACTCGATGATTATGTGCGATCCAAATCAAACCCTGTTGCAAACCCGGCCGATTGGATTGAAAAACAACTGCGGTACGTGCGCGAGGTGATACAACCAGCGATTGCGTCTGCCACACGACAGCACGAGAAATCCTCAAAAGGTAGGCAAAAACAAACTAAGCTATCTATGGCAGCATCGTAGAGCAAAGGCAACTGACATTATCCTAAATGACTGCATGTTTCCCACGCCACCGTTAGATACTGGTAACACTGAGCGAGTGTACAACTATTATCGGAAAAAATGCCAGTCTGATCCAACGACTATCGCGTTTGAATTACCGCCGTGGAATGATGATTTAGACAACATCATGACTGAGTCGCCGCCACCGACATCGGCGTTTACAATAGAAGAGATTGAGAAAGTAATTGTAAATCTGCCCAATAACATAGCCAGTGGTTCAGATGGTGTTACCCTTAGATATCCATAAGGCTAGATGTCTTACGGCGGAGTCTCGAACGGCATCACCGGCGGCCATCTTGTCACAGGCAGGCTTTCTGGCGGGCGCTGTGGTAGGCTACCTGATGTAAGGTGAGTGATCAGCACGAACACAAATACTCTTATCTCGCTGAAATCTTGACGGATTTACAAACGGTTTGGTTTCTTACAAACGTTATTAAAGTGGCTATAATTCTGGATGCTTGAACATGTTGAAATATATAATATTATAATTATTCATAAGTATGCAGTGTCATATCGCTGACGTTTATAACAAACCAACCCGTTTGAAAATCGGTAGAAAATTTAGCAAGTTACCGTTATTTAAAAAGTACATGCACCATTAAAACACAATGTTACGAGTGAGCGAGCTGACTGTGACAAGATGGCCACCAGGTGCGGACGTCGACCTCCATTGGCCAGCAGCGCGCACGAGACATCTAGCCTTTATTATATGATATCTATGGTGTTACCTACGAGAATCTTAAAGCCACAAGGCAAACATCTTACATTTACATTTATGCATTTGGCAGACGCTTTTATCCAAAGCGACTTACATTGCATTCAAGGTACACATTTTACATTTTATCAGTTCTTGCTTTCCCTGGGAATCAAACCCATGACCTTGGCGTTGCTAGCGCCAACGCTCTACTGTTTGAGCTACAGGAAAGCCTGCTACATATTGAAAAGCATATCTAACACCTGTTTGATTAATGGCAAAGTCCCTATAGTTCATGGAAGGGAGCACTCATTCATAGAATACCGAAGAAAGACAATGTACCAGAAGATCCCTCAACATGGAGGGACATTTCTCTATTGCCATCTGCATACAAAGTCTTTATGAAGTGTCTGCTTTCAAGAATATTACCTTGGCTGGTTGATGCTGGAATTCTGTCTAACAAACAAAAAGCTTACATTGAGCGACAAGGCATGAATGAACATTTTTTGCTTAAAATCTGCCATTGACGATTTTAAGCATGAATCTGCTAAGTTGTACATTGCCTTCCTTGACTTCAGAGATGCCTTTGGCACATTGCCTCATAGAGTCATGATTGATGCATTGGAAGATATACAGCTCCCTAAGATTTTTGTGGACATAATAAAAGATATATATTGTGATTCCTACCTACAAGTGATCTGTGGGAAAGACCTCACCAGACCAATACCACTGGAGGTAGGAATCAAAACTGGTTGTCCATGGAGTGCTGTAAACTTTATCATTGCAATAAATCAGTGGCTAAAATGGCTCTGTGCACATGCCCACGTCCCGTCACCGAACCCAGTCCAGGGCTATGCTGATGATGTGGTCGTCGCATCCCGAGATGAAGGCGTGATTAAAAACATGTTGTCATGCACTGACAGATTCCTGATATGGTCTGGCCTACAAGTAAAGCACAGTAAATGTGCAGGAGGAGCGGTGGCAACCGTTGGTATAGATCCAGGGCCGACCTCCTTTACCATCTTAGACCAGCCACTCAGAGCATACACTAGACACGAAACCTACAACTATCTGGGTCACAAGTTTAACATCGCTGGAGAGTGGAGTCTGCAAGTGACTGACATGGCACATCAGTTTATGACCAGACTGGATCTTATTAGACCAATGGAAAATCTGGATGGACGGCCACAGGGATTTGGTGTGTCATCAGACTGGCCAGACTTAAACGACTTATGCTGGAGGACAGGCACTGACCTGAAGTGGACCTCTCACTGCCGACCTGTAGAGGTCTCGTAGTAGAGGACTCATCTGTCATCGTGGAAGCCAGACTGCACCATAACAACCAGGGGGGGCAAGCTTCCCCGGGCGCCGCCATTGATTAGCAGACCATCACCTGCTGTTAGCATGCCATTGACTCCCATTCATTTTGGCGTCACTTTGACAGCGAATAACTTTACATCTGAGGCGTTTAAAGACTCCATTTGTCCATTATTTATTTCTAAAGAAACACGGAAATGTATAAAAGGCTCCATTACCTTGTATCTTACGTTATGGCCCTGTAGAAGGCATTTTTGTAAAAATAGGCTAACGATTGCGTCATAACCACACGACTCTCTGTCGCACAGTAGAGAGATTACCGTATGGACAGGAGGAGAAGCTCGCGGGCAATCGGGGGGACGTGGAGGCAAAATGACAAAATAATTAATCAGAATACTTAGCAAAAGTTGCTCCTGCTCCTAGCTCATGGACAGCTCCTACTCACACTCTCCGTCTCTGCACGTTTCGGAAGGGAATGATTCAGATTTCTCTTGGCACAGCTACTAGAAGACAGACGTCACATCTACGTCGTCGAGCTCAGTGTGAGTCTGCGCAGTACGCTCAGCCATCAGGAAGTGAGTGCTTCTAATTGACTTCACTTTTCTCCGTTGAAACCTATGGGGTCGCTGTGTCCAGTTTATATACTGTCTATGATAACAACACTGTTCTCCTGCTCCAGCCTAGAACATCAAGGCAGACTCTCTTGTCTATTCAAAGAGCCCAAAATATGGAGTACTGGTCCAGTCTGAAACTCCAGGGAAAGTTGGCAAAACTGAACCACTCTGTATCACACACCATCTACAGCAGGGTTCCTCAAACTCGGTCCTGGAGGGCCACTGTCCTGCACAGTTTAGCTCCAACCCTGGTCAAACACACCTGAGCAAGCTAATCAATGTCTTCAGGATCACTAGAAACTCACAGCTAGGTGTGTTTGATCAGGGTTGGAGCTAAACTGTGCAGGACAGTGGCCCTCCAGGACCGAGTTTGAGGAACCCTGATCTACAGCAATGCCACCATCAGTGAGGAGATCCTCACCTTCTGCGTAAAAGCACGTCTGCAGGATCTTCCAACAAAATACAACTTATCAGTGTGGTTTCCCTCCACCCATTCGCCCCTCTGCATGCTGCATGCCCCCCCCCCTCAACACCTGGAGTCACTAGCCCACATCATGAACAGTTGTTCATCACTTAAAGTACTATATATATATCCAGACATGATAGACTTGTGGACCTCATTGCTGGTTCCCTGTGTACTGTACAATCTGAATGGTTTAACTCACCTGCAAACACTTTTTTAGGAATTGCTAATACACCCGATATTGTTAACATCTCTCAGAATGGAAAAAAGTTACTCTATTTGAGGTGTCGTGCATTTGACTTGTTTATGGAGGACTCTTACTGCTCTAAGACTCTAAAATATCAGTCATTGATATTGATCATTGAGAACCTTGGGTACAAATGTCGGCTTATTGTGCTGGTGTTTGGTAGTCTAGGTCATGTACACAGGCTGGCGATCCGAGTGTGTGTGTGTGTAGTGTTTGGTAGTCTAGGTCATGTACACAGGCTGGCGATCCGTGGGCTTTGCATTGGGGGGATTTCCAAAACAAGGGCCAAACAGTTGGCAAAGTACTGATCTCAGCAACTATAGGAAGCAGGTTTGTTTGGAAAAGGCGATGCTTCCTGAACCCTTAGAACGGTTTAATCCATAACAATGTGCTGATTTGTTTTAATCTGTTGGATTATTTAAAAAATTTGATTCCTAATGAAATTTGACTTGTAATGTGGAACCAAATAAAGTATGTGTGAAGAGTGTGTGTGTGTGTGTGTGATGGATAGGTTTAGGGGTCGGGTTAGTGTAAGGGGACAGAATATACAGTTTGTACAGTATAAAAACCATTACATCTATGGCAAATCTGTGTGTGTGTGTGTGTGTGTGTGTGTGTGTGTGTGTGTGTGTGTGTGTGTGTGTTTATTATTGAGTTATTGTGAACAATCACAGGAAGCATCAGTTTTGTGTGTTTAATTCAAAGATGTTTATGTTTCCGGTGAAACCTGCTGACTTACTGATATACTGACATACTAACCCACAGACCCACTGAATTACACTAATCCTGTGTCTATACACACACACACACACACACACACACCCTGCGCACTGATAATCTGCACGCGATGCGTAAGACATGTCCTCATGAATGTCATGACCGGCTCTGAGACTCTTACGGGACATTCAAAACCAGGTTAGGTGACGTCGTCTTCATCCCGACCGGAAAACACCAGGAAACTAATAAACTGTTCCTGCAATGCCTTCATACAATCAGCAGCAATAAACTCAACAGAGACGGGAAAAAGTCCAGCAAATATGATGATGACAGATAATTATTTTTATCTGCTGCCTTAAACTTAGCAATATATATATACACCCACAATGCAGTGCATCAGCCACTTCAATATATATATATATATATATACACTGTATATATATATATATATATATATATTTTTTTTTTTTTATTATTTTTTTTTTTTGCAATCTCATCTACAGTGACCCCAAAATGATTTATACACTTCAGTTGCACTTATAAATGTCTCAATGTCATTATATCATCTAATAAATATCACAACAAATGTCATTTATTGCAAAGAAAGAGTCAAGAGTCACTTTCCAAACAAAAACATTTGACAATCAGAAGTTTGTTGGGTTTTAAATGCCAAATCAATGGATGAAGACAGTCAGTTTTGTGTGTTTGTGGATGATGTTGATATATTAACTAGTTATTTTTTAGAGGAGAACTGACTTCATAAATCAAATAAAAATCCCCAAACCACAAGCTGATTCAAAACATTAGATAAACATTCCTACATTTAGGAGAGTGACTTCATTAAACACTTTTTTGGGATCACTGTATATGGAAAATATCAAGAGGTCACATGCAAAATGTTGATGTGCTTGTGTGAATTCCCACAATGCAGTGCATCAGCCACTTCAAATAACTTAAATCCACGAGCTGATCCTATTACTGTAGACCCCATTACCTGAAATATCCACTCACTTACATCACACTCAGGCATGAGCTCCGGCAACCTCTCATGAGTGACAGTGACCGCGATCACTGGATCACAACATCGCTCGTGTTGGGGACTCAGATCAGCCATTTTACAGTGTTTCAATTCAAATTACAGTAAACATCTAAATGTGACCCTGGACCACAAAACCAGTCGCATGGGTCAATTTTTGGAAATTGAGATTTATACATCATATGAAAGTTGAATAAATAATCTTTCCATTGATGTATTGATTTGTTATGATATGCCGAGATACAACTATTTGTAAATCTGGAATCTGAGGGCGCAAAAAAATCAAAACATTGAGAAAATCTCCTTTAAAGTTGTTCATTTATGTTCACGATTGTGCTGCATTCACTCACAGAAATAAATGTTTTATATATTTACAGTAGGAAATTTACAAAATATCTTCATGGAACATGATCTTTACTGAATATCCTAATGATTTTTGGTATAAAAGAAAAATCGATAATTTTGACCCGTAGGCTACAATGTATTGTTGGATATTGCCACAGATAAACCCGTGCGACTCGTGACTGGTGACGTGATCCAGGGTCACAAATATCTAAAAATGTCTAGCAGTGAAAGTCGTCAATTATTCTCGGATAAAAATCAGACAGTATGAAGATGTCCATATTTACATTTATGTATTTGGCAGAATGTATTTCATACATTCACTGGGAATTAAACATGGATGGAAAGGTATGTGGATGAATAATAGATGTGTGGATGGCAATGTAAGTTGCTTTGGATAAAACATCTTCCAAATGCACAAATGTAAATATATCATGTCCCTCTTAACCACTTACTTATATAAAATTCAAAAAAAATTTGATGGCAAATGTATCATAATCATCAATACTTCTACAATCAACACAGGATGAATCCAGAGAAACATCATTCTTTCAGGTTATCATGCACAGAACAGTGACCTAAAACACACTTCAAGAGACATCAACAGTGCAGCATTCATCATGACACATCAAGGTAATGATGCAAACACAACCAGCTATTGCTCACTCACACTGGACGGGTCAGCCAGATTCACAATCACTATAAAAGGACATTTTCAAGGAATTCCACAAATCCAAACAGAAGTCACTGGGGTCACAGGCCGTTATCTGTGGACAGACGGTGAATTGCAAATACAACCACATCAAAACCCCCACGACAACAAACCCAAATGTGATGTTTATATTACCTACGTATTAACTAATATTACTGTCTCACTGCATTCTGAAACAGAAGATCTGAAACTCTCAAGGCTCAGAGAAAAAAGACCCGACTCACAAAAGATTTCAATATAGGAGACGTACCTATATTACGTATATTAATAAGGTGTAGGTTATTTTAAAGAAATGAATACTTTTATATTCAGTAAGGGTGCATTAAATTGATCAAAAGTGACATTTATACAAGTTACAAAAGATTTCAAATGAATGCTGTTCTTTAAACATATTCACAAAAACTAAAATGCATCACGGTTTACACAAAAATATAAAACGGTTTTCAACATAATAATCATAAATGTTTCTTGATCATCAAATCCTCATATTAGAGTGATTTGTGAAGGATCGTGTGACACTGAAGACTGGAGTAATGATGCTGAACATTCAGCTTTGATCACAGGAATAAATTACATTTTACACTATAATTTCTTTTTAATAATATTTGAGAATATTCCTGTTTTTGATCCAATAAACGCAGCCTTGGTGAGCAGAATAAGAACTGTGACTAACTAAACTAAAGTTTATGATTCTTACACGTTTGGTTCATCATGATAATCTTCATAAATGAACACAACTTTTATGAATTGACAATCGGCAGAAGTAAAAAGCTAAACGTAGACTATAAACAAACTACATCACGGGCCTTGAGACCTACTAATGCAGCACAATTAAAGTGATAATTCACCCAAAATGATCATTCTGTCATAATTTACTCACTTTTATGTCTTTTCAAAACGGTTTGACTTTTGTGGAGCATAAAAGAAGATATTTTGAAGGATATTGAGAACCAGAAACATTGAAAACATCTTCTCACTGCATGAAAATTGGGATTTCCGACCCCGTAAACGGCCGCAAATCTCCCTAATTTTCGGCAGTTAACGACAATTTACAGCCTGTGAACGTCGCGTTCGTCTGTGCCGAATATTGTCGGAAACGAACCATGACGTATGCAGAGCGCTCGCGCCGGAGGTGTGAATGGCTCTAATTACCATATGAATAGCAGCTCCCGCCAGAGAAAGGCTTGAATTTCCTCACTCACTATTGGTTGAACCCACGTGGTTTAAACAAGAAAAATCACTCGTGATTGGTTGGCAGATCTGTTACTATTGGTCACCCTTGCTCATTAAAAATTCAAAAAATTATAATATTCACATAAATAATAATATATAAATTATTTTTTTATATTCATAATATGCTATTCTGTGGTATATTCATGTCATTGTTAACCTATGGACTACACTATTATTACCATCAAGGACATGAATTTATAAAGGAATGGAAAATTTGCCAGGGACATGCTGTTTATTCAAAGAAAGAGCTTTATTAGCACAGACACAAAACAATATACACCTATGTACAAAGCATAGATCATCTGCACACACAACAAATTGGAAGCTCAGTGTCTGTTTTCATCTTCGGAGCTGTAGTAGGTGACTAGCGGCGTTCTCTCTGAATTCGATCCACTTTGAAAACGTCTGTGGTGCGTTGCCCTGTATTTAGGAGTCGCCTCTAATCTCGACTGCAGCGTAGCACAGAGCTCTGTGAGCTCCTGGCTGGTGGTTGAACTTCATCGGACATCAGATCTATGGTGGCGCACTTCCAAATGCCCACGTCATCCTCACCTAGCACACCGTCTCGCTTCTAGCAGCTGTAAAAACAACCAATACAGACAATCAGTACTGTGATGCACTGTGTATGGACACAAAACATCTATTAATGCACGTGAAAAATAGTCACATTGACTAAAAATCTTACCCTCTTTCTTCTCGCTCGACTCCGAGCTGAACTCGTCACAGCTTCGGCCTGCAATGCCAGATCTGGTTGTTTGTACCTGAAGCTCCTGCGTACTGTCTCGTAGTATGTCTTACAGGCAGCTGGAAAACAATTAAATGAGAGTGATATGAATAAAAACAACGCAAGTCACAGTAAAATGAAACAAGGAGAAAATAGTAAAAGTTACTTACAATTAGGGCTGCAACAACTAATCGATAAAATCGATAATAATCGATTATGAAAATCGTTGTCAACGAATGTCATTGTCGATTAGTTGGTCTGCTCACGTCACGGGGAGCGTTACTGATGACGTCACTTTCATGACAACGCAGTCACGCGAAATGGCAGAGAGTAATCGGAGAGAAACATCAGCACGGCAAGCAAAAACTGTATTCTCATTATTATGAAGATGTGAAAATGGTATAGTCTAGTTTAATTCAATGCTACTGTGTAAACAGCTTTGTTTACTAACTTCGGGACAGTCACACTAGATCTATTTTGTATCGAGCATCAGGTTGCGCAATCAGTTCGCTCGCAACATAAGTGATGGATTAAAATAGCGCTACCGCAGAAATAGGTTAAATTAAATGGTGTTTACAAAGTGAAGCACTAAATATAAAGGCAGTTAATAACAGCAGCAGTAAAATATTGTTTTTTAGTCACTGTAGTCAGTGGTTTTCAGCGAATGCTTGTGCAGTAATACATAATTTTTTCTGTACTTTTAATCAAGCCTGTTGTCAGCTGCGTACCTCCATTCCGCTCTCTTTTTATAGCATTTGTCTACTATGTAAGGGATAATCCCGCTTATTACATGGCTACCCACCAAATAAATCAATAATTTTACACAAAATATTGATTTAAAAAGGAGTTTCTTGATTTAAAAATGATTGTATTGCTTCCGCTAAAGAAAATAGTCCGTTCCGTCTCTACGGTTAGAATCCTGTGTCCATAGCAACGCTCTGTTTTTCTGGTGTGTTATACTTCGCAGCGGTCTGTTATCAAGAAATAACAGATCGCATTCTACATTGGAATTCAAAATCTGCTGCTTAATATCTTATTACAAACATGTTTGTGTCCTAATTTCATAATGTGAAGTTTATATGAGCAGCGCAACTCAATATTTTGTTTTGTTTATTTATATTTTGGATATTTAAAGAAGTTTTACTGTTTAAAAACTGGACAAACTTTTGTGTTTGGGGTTTAAAATGTAAAAATTTAAGATTATATTAGTAAAACTCATTGTGTGGCTTTTGCACTTTTTAAAGTACACTTTTACACATAAATACCCTGATTTAGGGTTTTATTTAGTTATAAACAAAAATCAAATTGAATAAAAAAAAACACCTATCCGATTAATCGATTAATCGGAAAAATAATCGTCCGATTAATCGATTATCAAAATAATCGTTAGTTGCAGCCCTACTTACAATGTCGTCATGATCAGCGTCATGAAAATCTGGACTTGCAGACATAGCTCTGAGTAAATGTGAGGTTACGCTATGGAAACAAAATGTATGATTAAGATCGTAAACTATAACGGATCTATTTTCTTATACAAGAGAATGAAAGCATATTCTTTGAATCTTACCTTTAAAATGTTTGTAAGTTTTTATGAAAGTAAAAAAATAAAAGAATGTAAGATTCTTTTTTTTTTTACCTTGATCCAGTTTGTAGCGCCCACAATTTGTCTCAGAGTTGAGAAGATGGCATACTGCTTCCTGTAAATTACAGAATTATTTACAATTATTAAACAAATAATAGCCATCAATCCCATGACCTCTTGCTTTATGATGAAATCATGAAAAACAGAATATTCTTACATTTCACAAGGCCTGACAAAATACAGCTGCAGGTAACTAGCGGCATTCTGTCTGAATTCAGTCCATTTTGCAGACGTCTGTGGTGCGTTGCCCTGTACTTTGGAGTCGCCTCTAATCTCGACTGCAGCGTAGCACAGAGCTCTGTGAGCTCCTGGCTGCGACAGGACGGAGGTCGCACAATCCATCCAGACACCCCGCCGACGATGCCGTCTTCCTCATCAGACATCAGGTCTATGGTAGCACACTTCCGAAGGCCCACCTCATCCTCAGCTAGCACACTCTGTCTCGCTTTTAGCAGCTGTTAAAACCAATAAAGACAATCAATACTGCGCAATGCACTGCGTATGGACAACACACATCTATTAATGCACCTGAAAAATAGTCACATTGACCAAAAACGAATCTAATCTAATAAATCTTACCGTCTTTCTTCTCGCACGACTCCGAGCTGAATTCACCACAGCTTCCGCCTGCAATGCAAGATCTGGTTGTTTGTACCTGAAGCTCCTGCGCACTGTCGTGTAATATGTCTTAAAGGCAGCTGGAAAACAATTAATTGAGAGTGATATTAATAAGAACAACATAAATCACAGTAAAATTAATAAGAACAATATAAGTCACAGTAAAATTAATAAGAACAACATAAGTCACAGTAAAATTAAACAAAGGAGAAAAAATGCAACCGGGTGAAATTGCAGAAATACACACCGGAAGCAAACTATGCTTTTTGAAATTGGGGTTTTATTCTGACTGCTGTTTAAAATAAGTGACAGCGGTCAATGGAGGCACAATTAAACAGATAAAAGTCTGATTAAGAAAAAAGTTTGCCTTGTTCTAAGAGATTTCACAAGAAAAAAAAATAGATTTCACTAGTAAAAAAAAAAAAAAGAAAGAAATTGTAGAAACAGTTTACAGTAAATTTGAAGATGACAATCAAATGTCACAAAAAGCTTAACCAGTGGATCAATGCCCAAATCCACAGAATACTTAACTCAATTCAAACTGAAATGCAGTGTAATACACTGCAACTGGTCAGATTTAAATTGATTTCTCCAAACCAAAATATGTTAGGCTACAATTAAATACGATAACACAAACTGGAATACGGCAGTGGCTGAGGTAACTTAGGCCTAAGTTACAAGAGAAATAAAAGCACTTTAACAAAGCCACAACCCACGTTTAATCATGCCATGCGGAACCAGAAATATGCATTTAACCATAAAGTTATACTGTATAATCACAGAATATAGATTCAACTCATTAACAGATTTATCACATAAACATGCCATCAGATCAGTAATTTCCCCCATAAACCATAAAACGTAGCAGCTACATACCCAATCCTTTACCGTCCGATCACCACGAGGTTCCCTCGTCACACATGCGCTCCAAATAAATCTATAAACAAAAATGTACACATCAAATGTTCTTTTAACTTCGCTTCACAACTTATTTGTGCATATTAAAGATATTGGAGTAATATTTACCGAGAAAGAAGAACGTATAACACAGAATCCGATCGATGCACGCACCGTCATGGAGCTCTCCTGAACAATGAAAAATGGCTGCCGTTCTCTGGTCGCGCGCACGCGTCCAGCACAAGTGAATAGTATCGCGAGAAGAGAGGGATTTC
>NC_140217.1:40665307-40670307 GCF_951802725.1 Rutilus rutilus | reverse complement strand
TGCTATCCAGATATGTTTGGTATTCTGGGACTATTTTAAACAAATTGGTTTCTCAGACAAACTTTAATACTTTGACGTATGACCCAGACTTCTGTTCAAACTTCTGACTGAAACATACCTAAAACAAACAACAGGTGGCGCCTGAGGATTTGTCAGAGATTGTGACGCGGGTAGGTTCAAACTCCTATATTTCTGCTCTAATTTTTAGCCACCAAACCACACAAATGTGTTTCCAAAAGAGAAAATTTGAAAACTATCACAGAGAATTCAAAGCATCTCTGGAAAGTCCTGATCTACATAACTGTAAAAACTAACAGTTCATCTGATAATAGAAGCATTTTTAACATGTATAGATACTGATACACTTTTTTTCAGCAACTTTATAAGGTGTTTTGTGGAGTGACTGAAAAACTGCAGGATCAAATTCTAGAAGTGGTGATTCGTAAACTACCGCCATTGTGTTTTTCCCAGGTTCCTACAACAAGATTGTACCTTTGGTAAAGACGTCCCAGCATCAGACCCAGAATATCAACCAACAAGAACAAAACTAGACGTGCTGCAGGTGTCCTGTTTTTGATGCTTGAAAGTATTTGGTCCTCAAACCTTAATTCTTGCTTGCTCTGTTCGCCAAACACACTGAGTCCTTGAAAAGCATTTAACCCCCGTTCATTTTGCTCGTTTTCTAGTGGATCTGATGGACCCCTAGAATTGAAAAAGAAGATTGTACTGTTTGTAACAACTGGAGGCATCAACAATCAGGGCAATGAAGGGCAATCCCCTTCAGTCTTTAGCATTAATTGCTGGGTTTGATAAAGAGTTCCTGCAAATCGACACAGAAACTTGAGGATGGAAGTTTCTTGCCTCATCTATATAGGGAATTGAATCAGTCCCCCAGTTAGGGTAATGATCTAGAGGGAATGTCAGTTTGGGAACCTTGGACATTGTGCTCACCGAAACACAAAGGTCCCTGGCACACGCAAGTACATTAGGCAACAAACAATATATTTGAGTCCTTACCTAATGTTTGTATAAGGCGTAGACTGGCAGGTGGTGTAGCCTATTAATGAAAGATTTGGACAGGTAACAAACTGTTTGAAAACATACAAGGATGGATCTTTCATCCCAACCCCAAGCTGCTTCAGCTACAAGAGAATATAGTGATATTGGATGAAAGCTGTGGGAACAAGCTCATTCCCAAGGGAATATGAGATGAGAGAAACTAGGGGTGAAGTTTTTCTACCCATGCAATTTACATTTTTATCCAAAGCAACTTACATTGCATTTCAAGGTACACATTTACATTCTTAACAGTTCCTGCTTTCCCTGGGAATCGAACCCATGACCTTGGCGTTGCAAGCGCCAACGCTCTACTGTTTGAGCTACAGGAATGTTGCATTGACTTCAAAACTGAGTTCAATTCAATTGCAATGAAACGAGGAAGAGCTCGAACGAGGGTCATTGCTGGCAAACAAAGAAGATGGTGCAACAGCTGTTCTGGTGGGCTTCATCAGCACCTGTTTTATTGTCTTTCAATTCAATGAAGCGTCCAAGCTTTGGAAGACTTATCCTGGACACTATTCCGGTACTAAAGTTGGGGAATCTTAGATCTCAGACTCGATCTGAAGGACATTCGGCACATCCGGTTGATCCCAGAACTGATCGAAGGTGGTCTTTTTCCTATGGAATAAAGTTTCCCAATGTACAGCTCCCACTGGACCAGTCAGGTCCACTCTTTAACATCTTATCCAAAAGAAGATGCCACTATCCTGGGCCATTTTGGACTGACACATCTACCGTCCACATAACCTCTGCTTACTTGCTGTGACGTACAATGATCTACAATCATTAGTATCACTAGAGAAACCACTTTCAGATATACTCTCATTTTTCTCAGCATCTCTGAATACAAGCCTGTAGTGCATCCTAAACTAGACCCTTATTCTGCTATTAAAGGCCGGTTTGGCTACGGCTCGAGGAAACATAGTAAGAAAAGACCCTTGGGAAGGCAGATCAGTTGATCTCTTGATCGAAGGTGGTCTAGAGTTCGTCAATGTACAGCATCCGCCTAGACCAGTCAGATCAACTATTTAACATCTCATCCAAAGGAAGATGTCTCTATCCCGGACTGACACCGTCCAACGCCTTTTTTTTTCCTCTAGGAGGGTCTCCAATCCAGGTACTGTCCTGGTTCAACCCTGCTTATCCTCAAAGGGTAACTAGTAAAGAGCTGGAGAGTGATAGGCTGCCACATGTTAACTCCCTCAACAACATTTGCCAAAAAGGTTAAGGGAAAAAGGAAGGAGGACTTTGAATGTGCTATTGCCTGACCCCAGGTTTTTGCATGTAAAATCCCACAGCTCAGACTCGGCCAAAAGGCACCAATATGTCTAACAAGTCGCCGACCTCAAGGAGGCAAAGCGTAACTACCACAAACAAAGGAACGAACGACTGCCTTCTAGGTTTCCGTCTCAAAATCATTCAATTACAAACACTTGTGTGTTTTTTGCAACATGAGGAACAAGGCCTCATACATCAGTGATGAAACGTTTGTGTGGTTTGGATCTACTGTCTGGCTGAAGGCCCACTGAAACCTCTCGTCCAGCCAAGCTGTTGTGGGAATGTATGATAGTTGCTGCCAGTCCTGAAAACTTACTTCAGCAAACAGAAACTTTACAAATTGCTACAAAATTCAATTGGCTTGAGATTAAACTCAATCCAAGCCTTCAGTCTTGACTTTTCAAGCTCGGATTGTTTTTAATCTTTGAATCTTTTATCGTCCAGCAGGTGAAAATGGTGCATCCGATCAGCTATCCTTAAATCCGCAATTGTATCCCTTAAAACTCATCTTTGATCACTGAAATGACATTTTTAAATGTTTTTTCCTTGAAAAGAAATCTTCATGCCTTAAAATATCTTGAATGTAACTCGACACCCTTGCCTCATTTAGTATTCGCGGTTCTATGAATATGCAAATGAGCCCCGCCTCCACTCACTCACTCAGCTCAGAGATCCACTGGTTGACGATCACACGTTGATCTGATTGGTTACGAGGTAGTTTGTGACGTCAGAAACACCAGCGATTTCAAAGCGTGTTTTTGAGACTGTCTTTGGTTCACTGCAGTTTTAAGGAGGAAATACTCAGCAATGGTGTCGACTTATGAACATACACATGCTTTGTCTTAAAGCACATTAAAAACACCACATAGACACAAACAACATTAAAAGCTGGATTTTCACCACGATTCATTCATCATATGGACAACATAGTGGTAACAACGGCAAGTCATGGGTTCGAATCCCATGGGAAAAAACGTAAAGCACTATCATTTTGTATAAAAGCATCGGACCAATGAGGGAATGAGTTACGCATCCAAGTTTAAAACTATGGAATGGTGCTTTTGAAATACCTGTAACCCAAAGTATGAGCAATCGTGACTTCACATGTAAAAAGTGAGGTTGTTTTTCTCGTGGTTGTGCAACTTAAAATGGTCCACTGACATAGACAGCGCCCCTACTGGCAATGTGGTGAAAATGCTTCATTTTGTGTGGTGAAAATGATACATTATATAATTATGTGATTTATTAAATTAAGATGATTGGCGGTGTTAAATCTGCAGGATGATTAGTTTGAAAAGCAAGACAATATTCAGGATAAGCTGTTTCATATATGTATATATATGTGTAGAAATATGTATGCTCATCCACATTGCTTTTTGTTTTATGTTGTTTATATGTTTGTTTATTTGTTTGCTCATTTTTTTTTTACAAGCTTATCGTCAACAAGCTTATTTGTCTGAAACTTGCTTTTTCAACATCTATTTTTGTCTATATTTGTTTTTTTTGCTGTTGTTTTCTTTATGCACTTATCTGTATTGCATTGTTTGCTTAAAAAAAAGGATGTTTTGTGAACATTGTGATATAATAAACTTAATAATAATAAACTTTATTTTATAAAGCACCTTTAAAAGCAACTTCTCAAAGCGCTGTACACAAAATAAGCAATACAAAGCTCAAATAATACATTTAACATCAATAATCAAACGCTAATTTAAAAAAATATGTCTTAAAGCGCAAGCGTCTATATGATTAAAAGTGCACGGAGATGAAGAGAGTGTTTTCAGAGAGGACAAGCACTGTTGGTTTATCTGGAGTAAGCCAGAATCAGCACAGGTCAGGGAATTAATGTCACCGCTCTTTTCATTCTCCCTAAACCCTCATTGGCTCGAAGCCTCAACCACTCACATCATTTCCTGCACAGACCTAATTCTTGCGGATGGAAAGTACCGGCGAAGGTGCTTAAGTTACGGAGAGACACTTTCAGCTTACAGAGAAGAAAGTGTGTTTCTATAAGTAGGTCAACAGGGAAAGCCGTAGATTATTTGGTTGCACTTTATGTTACAGTATGTTCACTTTCAATGTACTTACAGTGTACTTATATGAAAGTACTGGGTAATATATAAGGTCACTATATGGGGAAAGGTTAGGTTTAGGGGTTGGTTCGGGACTAGTTATTACCCAGTTAAATTACTACAGTAAGTATATAGTATGTGCATGCGAAACAGGGCTGTAAAATAAAGTGCTACTGATTATTTCTTACTATCACAGTGTTTCTTCCAAAATCCAAGAACAAAATTGTAAATCTCACCAAAAAACAGCAACTATACTTTCATTGAAAAAGAAATTACCATAAATAATTAAAAAAAAAAAATATATATATAATTTATATAAATTATAAAATATATAATTTATATACATGGTAAATAATAATAAAAAAAATATATATATAATAATAATAATAAATAAATAAAATATATATATATATATTTAATCATGTATATAAATTATATATATATATACATATATAGGCCTATATATATATATATATATGATTAAAAAAAAGAAAAAAATACTGTCACTTAAAAAAATGCATTACAGTTATGAGAATTTGGGTGGTAAACATTTAATAACTAATGTCAAAATGCAAAAATAAAATACTAATA
>NC_140217.1:40640307-40657807 GCF_951802725.1 Rutilus rutilus | reverse complement strand
TAGCATTTTCTATGAAGATTATGCCTAGCCTACATAATCGATTTACAAATTTCTTAATCCATTTAGGCCTACATTGACATTTTTAGTCAGTGCTTTGAAAAGATACATCGATATGCATATTAATTCATATTTACACCCATAGAATTAGCTATGTCTGGTGACTTTTATCACACATCTCTCTCTATCTAGGCTATCTCCCCTTCACACATCATCAAACCTCCAAACCCAAACTCAATCCCGCTCCGGGTTTTGCGGTGCGCCGCGTGTCTGTCTGACGCTAGCGTTCACAAGCAGCGCATTCCACTTTATGGTAAAACTACACTTAAAAAAAGAAGAAAAAAGAAACAGTTACATTTTGAATACAGTGGTTATTGGGCTATTTATACTGCTTATTTTGTTCAGAACGCATACATTTCATTCCAGTTTAAAACAAATTCTAAAATATTTTTTTATACGGCTAAATAGCAGTACTTTTTATAATAATAATAATTATTATTATTTATTATTATTATTATTGTGGGAGTTACTGGTGGTGTAGGAATGACGCTGTCTAGCAGGGCTTTCTCTTTTTTCCCCTCAAGAAAAACAAAAAAGTGAACTTCCTGTTTCGGGGTGGTCCACGGAGTCTGAGAGAGAGAGAGAGAGAGAGAGAGAGAGAGAGAGAGAGGGAGAGAGAGAGAGAGAGAGGAGGGGGAGGTCTCGCATTCTCGCGCTGCAACTTTGGGCTCACGGGACCGGCGGCACCGAATATGGACCGTCTTTTCTAAAAACCGAACTTTAGAGAAAAGTTCTGTGGAGTTTGTGTGTGTTCGCGTGAGCCTGAAGGAGAATATTCACACCGCAGTGAAGAGGAGAGTTTAGCGCTCATATCTGCATCTGCATCTGTGTGTGTGAGTGTGTGTGTGTGTGTGTGTGTGTGTGTGTGAGGAGAAAGAGGGGCTTTATTGGAAATTCTCGAACCCCCATCGGGACGCTCTCGGCTTTCAGCTCCAAGTTTTCCAGGCAAAAGTGGAGTTTTCTGGGATCCCAGTGAGGCCACACACAGACTGATGAAGGCAGAATCCAGTCTTCAAAGGTAACGCGCTATTCCTTCAGTTCAGAAGATGTGTATAACTTATATTTCATGTGCAGAATGCGAACTTTTATGTTACATTGTATCAGTGCTCTACTAGTGAGTGAGTGCGCTGGAGTGTTAATCAAGTGGAATGTTTGCGTATTGATTAACAATCCAAACATGTGTGTCTATTACACACTCAGCTGCTGAGGGTCTCTTGAGTAAATGCCGAACACAAGAGTGTTTAAGTAACATGGACACACAGAAGAGGCTAAAGCTTATTAAACACGAGCTCAGATGTCATTAAAAGCCACGGAGGAGCGGAATGCAGAAATGTCACGAACTTTTCAGCACGACTTTATTCAGTCTTGAATGACCCAGAAGTGCATTTCTCCGTTATTGCAGAGCTTGAGGAGTATTGCTGTGCATGATGGTGGTCTCACGGGACTTATGCTTCAGTATCTTGGTGGTCTCGCAGTCGTATCTCAGACAGGGCAAATCTTCTTCTTTTTTTTTTTTTTTTTTTTTTTATTGTGCATGCTTAAAGGTTTCATTTGGTTCTCTTCTGCATATAATTTGATGATGTGATAGTCGTGATAGTTTTCGTGTGGAGGTCAGTCTGCTCTTCCACAGGCCGAATCTCAACAGCTGTTTCTTGTAACGGGAAATACTTGAAGTGACGAATATCTTTTTTCCAAATGTGTCTATCTATCCTGAAGCCACTGATTACGTGTGTTTTAACGGGAGCTCTTCGTGAAAAAAGATACGAATCCTAAAACGACAACAAAAAAAGAAGAAAAAAAAAGTTGCATGTCAACATTTAATTATATTTAATTGTCTATTGCCCTTAAGCTTCATAAAGTTTTCATAAAGTTTATATGTACTTTTTAAAATTATTCGGGATTGGGGATTTTCTTCATGCAAAAAGATATGATACACAAAACAACAACAACAACAACAACAACAAAAATGTTGCATGTCAACATTTAATTATATTTAATCTTCTATAGCCCTTATGGTACATAGGCTAAAGTTTTCATATATATATGAAATTGGGTATTTTGTATTTTGTAGCTGTGACATTTGATTGTGGTCATAAACTACATATTATGTTAGATCAAGGGAGGCTGTGAAAGTTTAGAATGGGGGAAAAACAGACATCTAGTATAATCTTCATTAATCTGCGTAATTGCCGTGTGAAAATCTCATATGAGTCTAGTATGTAATAATAGATGGGCCTGATGTCAAAAAGCCCCATTTCTCAGTGTATTTTTGTGATTTAACATTAACATAAAAAATTCTTACACCTTTTTTGTTGCTGTTAAAGAAAAGTATACAGCAAATGATCTTGAATTAAAATAAATTACTGGTATGTACAATCCATTATGTGATTAGGAAAAGCTTATTTTGTCTAAGTATTTTTCTGACCAGCGTTTGACCTCCGGAATCAAAAATGCAGCTGTTTTTTGTAATACGCCATCAGTTTTAGATGATCAGTTATTTTGTAAACACTTAACAATAAGGTTCATTAGTTAACATTAGTTAACTAGTTAAAATGAACTAAGAATGAACAATACTACAGCATTTATTAACCTTAGTTCATTTTAATTTCAGCATTTACTAATACATTATTAAAATCAAAGGTTGTATTTGTTAACATTAGTTAATGCACTGTGAACTAACATGAACAGTTGTAACTAACTTATTAACTAACATTAACAAAGATTATTAAATATTGTATCAAATGTATCGCTCATGGTTAGATCATGTTAGTTAATACATTAACTAATGTTAACTAATGAACCTTTATTTTAAGGTGTCATTATTACAGTGTATTTATATATTTCTGAGTAATATTAACTACATGTACTTGCTATAGGGTTAGGATAGGATTAGGGTTTGGTTGAGGGTTAGTTGCATGTGATTATGCATGTTATATGTAACATATGTAACAAGGACACTGTAAAATCTGTATACAGTGTTTCTGAGAGCTTGTTTCAGCAGTTAGTGGCATGGAGAGGTCAGTGTCTGCGAATCTTCTCCAGGCTGATGTGGAGTCTGTTCCTGAGGTGAGAAAGACTCTGTAGGGTGTCTTCCTCTCCCCCCCCGAGCTCATTAGTGTTTGATGGACCTGCGTTAGAGCCAAAAGGCTTCCGTTAGCATATCACACTCGACACAGATCTGGCCAGAAACCTCCCCTGGAGACAGCTTGAGATGTTACACACCAGAGTGCTAAAGAGGCCTTGCATGTGTGTCACCTTTTGCTAAGATGTGGGTGGAGAACCGGAGACTTGTCCGATGAAGGTCCGGTACTAACGCTGCTATCACTGATTCACACACATCTGTTTAAGATCCGGGTTTAGGGGTGTGTAACAATATATCGTGTCACAATATGTATAGTGGATAGTTCACTCAAAATGAAAATTACTGTGTGAGAAAATTTCAAGAGTTTCAGGGTCAGTTCTACATTAAACTACTATATATAATGTTGAATATTATGTATAATAATGCAATGGGGGAATATTTGTGTGTCCTGATAATGCCAGATGTCTGATGTTACCAGTAAAAAGTGGCCTTTATTATTTAAAATATCTAGTTAGTGTCTGAGTGCAAGAATATTCATCTAAAATAGCTTCTGAATCATGAATATTGTTATTCTGGTGTCTCTATTATCCTGTGCTTTGGGTTTCAGCACCAAGTCCAAGACTATTCATTTACACACACAATGTAAGAGCAAATTTTGTATTGTAATCAACAGTTCATTTTTTGTTAACCTTTTATCATATGTCTTCGCAATAATATCGCATTATGAGTTCATTATCGTGATATATCGAAATAAAAGCACGCTGAGAAGAAACCAGACATCATAAAGTTATTCTTCTGCCATGATCATTTTATCATTATCAAAATATCTCGGCACTTAATGGAAAATCCAGGTCGCACTTAATCGTTATTCCATCATAAATGGTCTAAACGCCTCATATTTTGATGCAGCAATTGCAAGTAAATCTTTGCAGGAATGTGATATGAAGATACAAAGTAGCATTTATCTTTAGCATAACTGTAAAAGTGAATCGTCTTCAAAAAGCTCGACAAAAACGCTGATTTTCCATTGTTCTTCCACATAAACATGCCTTGATGGACGCGTTTGAACGTTGCTCTCGAGATGCAACTAAAGAACCTTTCAGTTCTTAAAACAACCGTTTCTTTTAGTGTGAAGAACATTTTAATAATCTAAAGAACCTTTTTTTCACTGTAAAGAACCTTTTGTGATTCTGCTCATCAATTCTGATTCTTATCGATTCCTAATTTCGGTTCTAATAAGGTAAAAAACAACAACGTAGATATCATTTACCTTTATTCTTAGTCTTATTGCAAAACATTTCATTGATACCATGAACAAAATTCAACAGGCTAAAGAACACTCACATGAGGAATCTGTGCATATGGCTTAAAAAATACCACAGCAGGAACAACTAGCCGAACTAATATAAATTCCAAGCATTATTTATTAAAGACAAGTAAACACTTGGTAATAAAATATGAACAAATAAATGAATTGGTAATAGCAAATTAGCACAAATAAATACAACTGAACAAAGATACGATTGAAATAAACAGTGCTTTAATATTTCAGGTGTTCAGGTACACAAACTGCAATCAAATGTGACTTTAAAAAATAAAATATACATTACAAATATTGTTACAAAAGTTATTCAGTCAAGAACGAGTGAATTTTCTCTTTGTCTTTTGTTGTTTGATTAGTGTTATTACAGAGACAGCAGGAATATTAGTGTTATTATAGAGACAGCAGGAATATTAGTGTTATTATAGAGTGGGAATATTAGTGTTATTATAGAGCGGGAATATTAGTGTTATCATAGAGGAATATTAGGCTGCTGTCCCTTTAAGAGCTGCACGCATCCACTACATTATCACACATGCGTTTTCTTTGCCAACTTTTTATGTTCACAGACATAACCGGCTGTGTTTACATGGAGATTTTGACATATTTTTGTGTGTATTGGTCCTTTCAAGTGCAAAAAGACATAGAAGAGATCTTAATCGATAAGAGGAATCTAAATATAATTTTTTATAAAAAGTATCCGATTCCTGACCTAAAGTATCCGATTCCAGAATTGGAATTGATTTTTGATTCCCAGCCCTAGTTAAATGTTCCATCAATGCCAATGAAGAACCTTTATTTTTTTAAGAGAGGAGTGTAGATGTAGCTTAAGTCTAAGGGTCTTTCAGAGCAACTACAGCTTTTGTCTGTCTAGTAAAGTGTGTGTGTGTGTGTGTGTGTGTGTGGGATGTTCCTTGTACATGTACACAAACTCATCGCTTCGCTTCAGAAGGCCTTTATTAACCCCCCGGAGCCGTGTGGAGTTCGTTTATGATGAATAGATGGACTTTTATGATGAATAGATGGACTTTTATGATGGATAGATGCACTTTTATGATGGATAGATGCACTTTTATGATGGATAGATGCACTTTTATGATGGATAGATGCACTTTTATGATGAATAGATGCACTTTTATGATGGATAGATGCACTTTTATGATGGATAGATGCACTTTTATGATGAATAGATGCACTTTTATGATGGATAGATGCACTTTTATGATGATAGATGCACTTTTATGATGGATAGATGCACTTTTATGATGGATAGATGCACTTTTATGATGGATAGATGCACTTTTATGATGGATAGATGCACTTTTATGATAGATGCACTTTTATGATGAATAGATGCACTTTTATGATGGATAGATGCACTTTTATGATGAATAGATGCACTTTTATGATGGATAGATGCACTTTTATGATGATAGATGCACTTTTATGATGAATAGATGCACTTTTATGATGGATAGATGCACTTTTATGATGAATAGATGCACTTTTATGATGGATAGATGGACTTTTATGATGAATAGATGCACTTTTATGATAGATGCACTTTTATGATGAATAGATGCACTTTTATGATGGATAGATGCACTTTTATGATGAATAGATGCACTTTTATGATGGATAGATGCACTTTTATGATGATAGATGCACTTTTATGATGGATAGATGCACTTTTATGATGGATAGATGGACTTTTATGATGAATAGATGCACTTTTATGATGGATAGATGCACTTTTATGATGATAGATGCACTTTTATGATGGATAGATGCACTTTTATGATGATAGATGCACTTTTATGATGGATGGATAGATGCACTTTTATGATGATAGACGCACTTTTATGATGAATAGATGCACTTTTATGATGGATAGATGCACTTTTATGATGGATAGATGCACTTTTATGATGGATAGATGCACTTTTATGATGAATAGATGCACTTGCACTTTTATGATGGATAGATGCACTTTTATGATGATAGACGCACTTCTTTTATGATGAATAGATGCACTTTTATGATGATAGATGCACTTTTATGATGGATGGATGCATTTTTATGATGAATAGATGCACTTTTCTCATGAATAGATGCACTTTTATGATGATAGATGCACTTTTATGATGAATAGATGCACTTTTATGATGGATAGATGCACTTTTATGATGGATAGATGCACTTTTATGATGGATAGATGCACTTTTATGATGATAGATGCACTTTTATGATGGATAGATGCACTTTTATGATGAATAGATGCACTTTTATGATGATAGACGCACTTCTTTTATGATGAATAGATGCACTTTTATGATGGATAGATGCACTTTTATGATGGATGGATGCACTTTTATGATGGATAGATGCACTTTTATGATGGATGGATGCACTTTTATGATGATAGATGCACTTTTATGATGATAGATGCACTTTTATGATGGATAGATGCACTTTTATGATGGATGGATGCACTTTTATGATGAATAGATGCACTTTTATGATGGATGGATGCACTTTTATGATGATAGATGCACTTTTATGATGGATAGATGCACTTTTATGATGGATGGATGCACTTTTATGATGAATAGATGCACTTTTATGATGGATGGATAGATGCACTTTTATGATGGATAGACGCACTTTTATGATGAATAGATGCACTTTTATGATGATAGACGCACTTCTTTTATGATGAATAGATGCACTTTTATGATGGATAGATGCACTTTTATGATGGATGGATGCACTTTTATGATGGATAGATGCACTTTTATGATGGATGGATGCACTTTTATGATGATAGATGCACTTTTATGATGGATAGATGCACTTTTATGATGATAGACGCACTTCTTTTATGATGAATAGATGCACTTTTATGATGGATAGATGCACTTTTATGATGGATGGATGCACTTTTATGATGGATAGATGCACTTTTATGATGGATGGATGCACTTTTATGATGATAGATGCACTTTTATGATGATAGATGCACTTTTATGATGGATAGATGCACTTTTATGATGGATGGATGCACTTTTATGATGAATAGATGCACTTTTATGATGGATGGATGCACTTTTATGATGATAGATGCACTTTTATGATGGATAGATGCACTTTTATGATGGATGGATGCACTTTTATGATGAATAGATGCACTTTTATGATGGATGGATAGATGCACTTTTATGATGGATAGACGCACTTTTATGATGAATAGATGCACTTTTATGATGAATAGATGCACTTTTATGATGGATAGACGCACTTTTATGATGAAAAGATGCACTTTTATGATGAATAGATGCACTTTTATGATGGATAGATGCACTTTTATGATGGATGGATGCACTTTTATGATGAATAGATGCACTTTTATGATGGATGGATAGATGCACTTTTATGATGGATGGATAGATGCACTTTTATGATGGATAGACGCACTTTTATGATGAATAGATGCACTTTTATGATGAATAGATGCACTTTTATGATGGATAGACGCACTTTTATGATGAAAAGATGCACTTTTATGATGAATAGATGCACTTTTATGATGGATAGACGCACTTTTATGATGAATAGATGCACTTTTCTCATGAATAGATGCACTTTTATGATGGATAGATGCACTTTTATGATGAATAGATGCACTTTTATGATGAATAGATGCACTTTTATCGTGAATAGATGCACTTTTATGATGGACAGATGCACTTTTGTGATGGACAGATGCACTTTTATGATAGATAGATGCACTTTTATGATGGACAGATGCACTTTTATGGACTTCAAAACAGAAACGACCATTCACTGCCATTATAAAGCTTGGAAGAGCCTGGACATTTTTTTTTAATATAACTCTGATTGTATTCGTCTGAAAGAAGAATGTCATATACACCTAGGATGACTTGAGGGAGAGTAAATCATGGGCTAATGTTCATTTTTGGGTGAACTATCCCTTTAAGTCTAAGGGTCTTTCAAAGCAACTACAGGTTTTGTCTGTCTAGTCTAAATAGGTGTGTGTGTGTGTTTGTGGGTGGGATGTTCCTTGCTGTGTTTTACTGTGTGAATCCAAGTGTGTGAGAGACGGCGTTCACTAAAGCTGGCCAAGGCAGGCGGCAACAAGTGGTGTGTTTTTCCGCCAGATTCCTCTTTGGGGCTGCGCACCGAGACTCGTGTCACGTGACACTTTCCTTCGCCTCCCCCTCTCTCCCTCTCCGTGCGCGGAGACCACCCTCACGGGGACCGTAGACCCCAATAACACCCTTTCACACTCCGTGAACCTGAAACAATCAACTTTTAATAGCAGCTGTCCATCCAGTCATCGGCCCGAGCCGGGGCTCAGATACCCAGGCAGGGAATGAAGGAGTCAGAGAGGGTAAAACCCGCTAAATACCCCCGTCCCTCTTTTATTCCCTCTCAGGCTTTTCCTCCTTCCTATTTTCTGTCCCTCTTTCATTCATGAAGGACAAGAGAGAGAGAATAAAGCTCAGGACTGATGCTGCGCGTCTTCTCAACTCTTACAGTGCATGTGTCTGCTGGATTCACATTATTCGCCTTTCTTTCGTTCTTTCTTTCTTTCTTTCTTTCTTTCTTTCTTTCTTTCTTTCTTTCTTTCTTTCTTTCTTTCTTTCCATTAAAGAAATAATTCCCCCACACTCTTGAAAATAAAGGTTCCTTAAAGGGAGTTTTTGCAGTGATTCCATAAAAAAAACATTTTTGGTTCTGCAAAGAATCTTTCAGTGAATTTTTTTTACATTTATTTTAAATTAGGGATGCACCGATATGAAAGTTTTGGTATACCAAAATTTCATTATTGATAACCGATAATTCTTTATATTTGAAAGCCGATAACCGATAAATTGGCTGATAAAACATAATGCAGATTTTTATATAATTTTTGAAAGCCTGATTACAAAAACTAAATTCTCACCATTAAAATCCATGTCCCAAACACACAATTATAATGTTCTCATTATCATTTTATGTAGCTTAAATGACCGACATGTTGCACTTAACTTAATAATTACTGATATAAATATTTGGGATGCACCGATATAAAAATTTTTGGCCGATACCGATAATTCTTTATATATGAAAGCCGATAACCGATATATTGGCTGATAAATCTAAATCCAGGTTTTTATATAAATTTTGAGAGCCTGATTACAAAATCAGAAGTCTCACCATTAAAATCCATGTCCCAAACACACAATTATAATGTTCTCATTATAATTTTATGTAGCCAATATGACAGACTGCACTTTTTTGAAGTGATTCCAATCATATTTCAAGCAATTTAAAACCATCATGTTGAACAGTGCACATCTGAAGGAAATAATACATTATTTATCAGCTTTTCGGCATAATCTTCTTATCGGCCCGGTAACTATTACATTAAAAATGAACATATATCAGCCGATACCGATATGGTGGCCGATATATCATGCATCCCTATCTTAAATAAATGACAGAAAAAAAATTCAAAGAACCTTTTGTCAAATGAATGTTTAAGGTTCTTCATGGAGTTGTAGATGCCAATAAATAACCTTGTGCAACATGACGATTCTGTTATTTACTTTTACCCTCATGCCATTTCAAACCCTTATAAGTGTCTTTCTGCACTAGAACACAAAAGCAGATGTTTATCATCACAATGCTGATGCTTCAGTGCGAGAAAACAGTCACTGTCAAACTCCAGAGAAGAGCAGCGTGAACATTCTCCTAAACATCTGCTTTTGTGTTCCACTGAAGAAACAAAGTCATAGAGGTTTGGAACGACACAGAATCATCAAGTTCAATTAAGTTCATTTTTGCATGAACATTTCCTTCAGAAAACACTTGCAAGTGCTTCATTGTCATTGTTTGACATTAAATGTGGGCATCGGTTTGGGGTGGAAAATCTCGCAACGTCATGTTTGAACAGAACATAAGCAAATGTATAAATGTTTAAATAAAGAAGCGGCCCATTCTGGCCACTGAACCACGCTTGTTTTCTCTCGCCACACCTCTTTCTCTCCGGGTTTGGTTTGAGATCTGAATAAAACGGATAATTACTCTTTCGCTGGTTTTGGGGCTTTTTGCATCTGTGAAAGACGAGAGCTCAGAAAGGAAACGCTGATTGCAGTGTAGCTTTCGAGTTAAAGGTTGGATTATGTTACGAAACTGTCGGACAATCGAGCTTTACAAGCAGCCATTGTCCCCGATGAAGACTATCAATGTGTTGTAATCATCATGAGTGTTTCAGATGTTCACATTATTGATCTGTTCTGAAAATGATTGCATTGTCAGTGTATATGAGGAATTGTTTGAGGTTTAGATGGCGAGACCTGTTTATCAACTCATTCTACCTTTCACTTCAATACCTGTTCACTTCATGTTTACCCTCCGAATAAATGAATCATATTAAACCAGCTCAGCAAGTTTCAATATTCCAATTTATCTCCAAATATAGTTTATTCATGGTGTTTGACATTTTCAATAGGAAAGAATGATCAAAATAAACGACAACTCGTTTAAACAGCTTGTTTTTGTTGGTGGAGACTTTCTGTCTCAGATGTTTCTCCGGAGAATAAGACTGTACATGTTCACGTGTGATGATGTAATAAGTGGGTGTGGCTTGAGGCTCCGCCCTCTAGAGTTTCAGACGAGATCTCAGCCCTGATAGACTCACGGCGAAACACTTTTTCGTTCTTTGTTTAGGGGTGAAAAGAAGTTCATCAGTGATATACTCTTAGCGAACATCCTCATTTAGATGAATATGTAAATATGTGCAGCGCTTTCCTCTCAATAACAAAATAAACACACAACAAAAATGACAGCGGTGAGAAAACAGCAGTTCGGAAAGCATCTGATCAAAGCATCTGCAATTTGACACGCTAGTAAAGTCTCGTCACGTTTATGTATATCCCACTTTATATAATAGATCGCTTTAAAGCAGCAGCTTTACGGTATTAAACATGATAAACAGTGTCATCGTAGCTGCAAGCAGCAATTAACAGGGTTCAAGCATTTAAGACCTTCATGCCAACTATGCTGTTGGGGTCTAGGCTGAACCGAAATGTAGGCTTGAAACCATAAAATATCCATGATGGAGAATACGCAAATTATATAAATTTATAGTACAAGTGCACCCTAATTCTAGTTAAAACCCTAGTTAAAATTGGGTAATTCGAGCATTATGGACATGACATTTGCAGTCAAAACTTGAAATATAAATTCTCAGAAAATGCATTTAATACCAATATATTGAAACTTCTGTTTATATATCCATACTCCCTTAATTACAACTTAATTTTCTACTCTAAAGCATCTCTCGTTTGTTCATGTTTTTACTCGACGGACTGAACTGAAGAAATGAACCGGAGAAGATTTACACCTCAAAGAAGGCGGAGCCTCAGAGACACACCCACCTGTTACATCATCACCACAACGGACCAATGGGAGCTCAGGCGCCGTGAACTTTTTCGGAAAAATGAAATAAACTTCGTTTTGGCCTGATTTTGTTGGAAATGATGTCACAGTATTTTGGGGCCTTCAAAGTGCGGCAAAATCTGCGATCAGAAGTCAGAGACTAAAAAGAGATACTAAAGAGAAACACCAGGGCTGGGTAAAAAATATAGATTTCTCGATTTTAATCGATTCTCATTTTTACGAACCGATATCAATTCTTAAATCCCAAGAATCGATTAGTCATCCTGTTTTCAGTTGATGAATGAATGAAATATTGTAGCGCATCCCATCCAATAAATCGCAATAATCTTTGTGCTTTGTTACTATTGATATGAAACAAAGTCTCAGATTTCAAATTACGTCCATTTTCTTACGAAATTCAAAAACATAAATAATGTTTTGTCGCAGTGGCGTGAGATCGCTCTGGCTCAGCTCTAGAGAAGCACATGATCTTCTCCTCCGCCTTAATAACACCAGTTACAGCGCGAAATAAATATGAATGAGCTTCTGAAAGCGTGTTAAAAGGTAGAGCACAACTTATCGAAGTCCGTATCATGTGACATGGAATCGCTCAATCAGTGTTTCAACCATGGAAAGACGTCAGTAAATCAGCTTGTAAACAATGTCATGTCACTATGGGGCGCCGTTTGTAAAGCGGCTCACGCTGAAAATAACAGCAACATTTTGTCACATTTAGCTTCAAACAACGTCAAAAATGTATACCAGTTTTTTAAACAGTCACTTTTTAGCACATTTACAACAATATTTGTCAACTTAGAGATATTTTAAATAGTTAAATCTAAATATTAAATGTTACATTGAAATGTTAAATGTTAAATCTAAATGCTAAATCTAAATCTAAATGTTAAATCTAAATCTAAATGTTAAATCTAAATCTAAATGTTAAATCTAAATATTAAATCTAAATCTAAATGTTACATCTAAATCTAAATCTAAATGTTAAATCTAAATATTAAATCTAAATGTTAAATCTAAATCTAAATGTTAAATCTAAATGTTAAATCTAAATCTAAATCTAAATGTTAAATCTAAATGTTAAATCTAAATGTTAAATCTAAATCTAAATGTTAAATCTAAATCTAAATGTTAAATCTAAATCTAAATGTTAAATCTAAATCTAAATGTTAAATCTAAATCTAAATGTTAAATCTAAATCTAAATGTTAAATCTAAATCTAAATGTTAAATCTAAATCTAAATGTTAAATCTAAATGTTAAATCTAAATCTAAATGTTAAATCTAAATATTAAATCTAAATGTTAAATCTAAATCTAAATGTTAAATCTAAATGTTAAATCTAAATCTAAATGTTAAATCTAAATGTTAAATCTAAATCTAAATGTTAAATCTAAATATTAAATCTAAATCTATATGTTAAATCTAAATCTAAATGTTAAATCTAAATGTTAAATCTAAATCTAAATGTTAAATCTAAATATTAAATCCAAATCTAAATCCAAATCTAAATGTTGAATCTAAATGTTAAATCTAAATCTAAATCTAAATGTTAAATCTAAATCTAAATGTTAAATCTAAATCTAAATGTTAAATCTTAATATTAAATCTAAATCTAAATGTTAAATCTAAATGTTACATCTAAATCTAAATGTTGAATCTAAATGTTAAATCTAAATCTAAATGTTGAATCTAAATGTTAAATCTAAATCTAAATGTTGAATCTAAATGTTAAATCTAAATCTAAATGTTGAATCTAAATCTAAATGTTAAATCTAAATATTGAATCTAAATCTAAATCTAAATGTTGAATCTTAATGTTAAATCTTAATCTAAATCTAAATATTAAATCTAAATCTAAATGTTAAATCTAAATGTTAAATCTAAATCTAAATGTTAAATCTAAATCTAAATGTTAAATCTAAATCTAAATGTTAAATCTAAATGTTAAATCTAAATCTAAATCTAAATGTTAAATCTAAATCTAAATGTTAAATCTAAATGTTAAATCTAAATGTTAAATCTAAATCTAAATGTTAAATCTAAATCTAAATGTTAAATCTAAATCTAAATTTTGAATCTAAATGTTAAATCTAAAACTAAATGTTAAATCTAAATGTTAAATCTAAATCTAAATCTAAATGTTGAATCTAAATGTTAAATCTAAATGTTGAATCTAAATGTTAAATCTAAATCTAAATGTTGAATCTAAATGTTAAATCTAAATCTAAATGTTAAATCTAAATGTTAAATCTAAATCTAAATGTTGAATCTAAATGTTAAATCTAAATCTAAATGTTACATCTAAATCTAAATGTTACATCTAAATCTAAATGTTAAATCTAAATGTTAAATCTAAATCTAAATGTTAAATCTAAATCTAAATGTTAAATCTAAATCTAAATTTTGAATCTAAATGTTAAATCTAAATCTAAATGTTGAATCTAAATGTTAAATCTAAATCTAAGTGTTAAATCTAAATCTAAATGTTAAATCTAAATCTAAATCTAAATGTTAAATCTAAATCTAAATGTTAAATCTAAATATTAAATCTAAATCTAAATGTTAAATCTAAATCTAAATCTAAATGTTAAATCTAAATGCTAAATCTAAATCTAAATATTAAATCTAAATCTAAATGTTAAATCTAAATGTTAAATCTAAATATTAAATCTAAATCTAAATGTTAAATCTAAATCCGGTTACCGGCATTTTGAATTTGCCTATTAGTTAAATATTTAGTTTCACACGAAACATTTAGATTCATCATTTAGATTTAGATTTAGATTTAACATTTAGATTTAGATTTAGCATTTTGATTTAACATTTAACATTTAGGTGTAACATTTAATATTTAGATTTAGATATAACAACTTTAGAAGTTGACAAATATTGTTGTAAATGTGCTAAAAAGTGACCGTCAAAAGTTCATACCAGTTTAAAAAAAAAAAATTTGAAGATAATGTGACAAAATGTTGCTGTTATTTTCAGTGTGAGCCGCTTTACAAACGGCGCCCCATATGTAACGTCACATTTACCTCAGAAAAAACATATCCAGTGATCATAAACTCGTCAGTCAGCGAGAAGAATTAACTCTAGAGAGGAGCATGCTGCTAAATATATGCATCATATTACATATTCATTATCATTTTTAATGCATGTTTGAATAAATCTGGTAGGTTTTTATGACAGCCACCATTTAAATGTTTATATCTCATATAACTTTATTATATAAATAAATCAAAGTGTAATTTAAGTGTTTGTATACAAATCAGTTAATTATTACCTTCAATATGATAGTAGGCTAATGAAGCCTATAGGCTACAGCTGACTCCCATAGTTTACAGCATTAGTGAAGAGATTTGTTTTCCTTGAGAAAATTTGGCATGTGTTGTACCAGATATCCAAAATAATCAATTGTGAATTGAATCGGAATCGAATCGAATTGTGAAATTTGTGTCAATACCCAGCCCTAAGAAACAGTATTCCAGACTGGATTTCACATGAGTTCAGGTCTCTCTCTATCTGTACCTGTCATCCTGTGTGTGTGTGTGTGTGTGTGTGTGTGTGTGTGTGTGTGTGTGTGTGTGTGTGTGTGTGTGTGTGTGTGTGTGTGTGTGTGTGTGTGTGTGTGTGTGTGTGTGTGTGAGAGTGAGTGTGTGTGTGTGTGAGTGTGTGTGTGAGTGTGTGTGTGTGTGTGTGTGTGTGTGTGTGTGTGTGTGTGTGTGTGTGTGTGTGTGTGTGTGTGTGTGTGTGTGTGTGATGACTCACTGGTGTCCACCGCACTGAGAGTTGTGAGGGGGCGTGTTTATTATTCACCCTGTTGTCATGGAGACACTGGAATTTTGAACTCACATCATTGTAATTATGTGTCTTTGATGTGTTTCTTGCGCTTCAGATTTTTGGCATTTGACAAATTAGATGCAACCCCCAAAAAATCATCAAAAGAAAGTAAAATTAATCACTTTAAATGGCATTTGGCTCTTTTTAATGACCGCCAATAACGCTTTTTAACTGAAGCCTGCTGTGATTGGCCCACGCTTGTGCAGATAATAATCCAGACACTGGCAGTCAGCCATGATTATGCACAAGCATACACACATGCACAAACATGCATACACACACCTATACACACAGGTTTACCTGAGCACGCTTGTGTTTGCTCATTGCATAAGTTTGCCGTCATCTCATACGCCATCATGCCATGCATTACTGCACGCTTCCGTCATGACGATCACACACACACACACACACACACACACACGTATGCACACACATGCTCCCTTCACTCAGAGGCAAACCCAATTATGTCTTTACCAAAATAATATTGTTGGCCAGAGCTGAGAGGAGTTGAGTTTTATTAGCACTGGGCTCGCTGAGAGAATGGAGAGAATAATGCATAGCGAGGAAGAGTGAGGCAGAGAGAGAGAGAGAGTGAGGCAGAGAGAGAGAGAGAGAGAGAGAGAGAGAGAGTGAGGCAGAGAGAGAGAGAGAGAGAGAGAGAGAGCGAGCGAGCTGCAGATTGTTTGTAATGCTCTGTGAGTCAGGCTTCAGATTTATGCCCATGAGCTGCTGCTGCCTGGGTGGGCTGAGGCTCTCGACCAATCAGAGGCCAGGAGAGGGAGCTCTGCTTTCCTGCTGTTGCACAGTCTCTCTCTCTCTCTCTCTCTCTCTCTCTCTCTCTCTCTCTCTCTCTCTCTCTCTCTCTCTCTCTCTCTCTCTCTCTCTCTCTCTCTCTCTCTCACTTGCGCTTTATCTATCCCTTTTTCTTCCTTCTTTCATTCCTTCATCCTTTCCTCTCTTCCTTCTTTCCTCCCTTCCTTCTTTCATTCCTTCATCCTTTCCTCTCTTCCTTCTTTCCTCCCTTTCTTCTTTCATTCCTTCTTCCATTCCTTCGTCCTTTCCTTCCTTCTTTCATTCCTTCGTCCTTTCCTCCCTTCCTTCCTTCCTTCTTTCATTCCTCTGTTCTTTCCTTCCTTCTTTCATTCCTCCATCCTTTCCTCTCTTCTTTCTTTCCTTCAACCTTTCCTTTCTTCTTTTCTCCTTTCCTCCCTTCTTTCATTCCTTCTTTCCTCCCTTCTTTCTTTCCTTCTTTCATTCCTTCAACCTTTCCTTTCTTCTTTCCTCCTTTCCTCCCTTCTTTCATTACTCCATCCTTTCCTTTCCTCTCTTCTTTCTTTCCTTCAACCTTTCCTTTCTTCTTTCCTCCTTTCCTCCCTTCTTTCCTCCCTTCTTTCTTTCCTTCAACCTTTCCTTTCTTCTTTCCTCCTTTCCTCCCTTCTTTCCTCCCTTCTTTCTTTCCTTCAACCTTTCCTTTCTTCTTTCCTTTCTTCTTTCCTCCTTTCCTTGCTTCTTTCATTCCTCCGTCCTTTCCTCTCTTCTTTCTTTCCTTCTTTCCTCTTTTCTTCCTTTCCTTTATCTTCATTTCACAATTCTACACAATAGAATTAATCAGCAAAAATGAAAGTTCATAATTAACTGACTTTCTTTCATCTGTGGAGAAAAAAGGAGAAGTTTAGATGAATGTCCACGTTGCTCTTCTCTCCTGAAAGCAGACACTGCAAAAAAGAGCAAAAGAAA
>NC_140217.1:40575307-40630307 GCF_951802725.1 Rutilus rutilus | reverse complement strand
TTCTCTGATCGTTACTTTTGAATGTTCTCTGAACGTTACCTTTGAATGTTCTCTGATCGTTACTTTTGAATGTTCTCTGAACGTTACTTTTGAATGTTCTCTGATCGTTACTTTTGAATGTTCTCTGAACGTTACTTTTGAATGTTTTCTGAGCGTTACTTTTGAATGTTCTCTGAACGTTACTTTGAACGTTCCCTGTCGGCTGGGAGAACACCACAGTGATGATGATGATGATGGTAAATGAGACACTTTGCAAATTGATGAAACGAACACAAGTGTGAGCTGATCAGTCGGTCTTCTTGATCGATCATTAGTGATGTGTGTGTTTGTGTTGTCGCTGTAACAGCAGTAATGACTCGCGGTCAGTCGTGTTCATCTCTATCAGCGTGTCGTTCGGGACTTTGGCACACTCGAGCGTTTGCATGTTTGAGAGAGCGATTGTGCGAGTGTACACGAGTATATTTGCACAGCGTTATCCTGCTTGTGCGAGGCCAACAGCACTGAGGCGATTGTCAACAGTGGAAGTCCATAAAAACGTGGTGCTGACAAAGCGTGAGCAAACACTTTGATTTACTCAGGATTTCCCAACAAACACTTCAGGAGAGGATCCCGAGTGAATGAGAGCGGCTCAAGAACGAGACGAGTCATTTATATCAGGATCTGCTTCATACACCGCCGATGGGGTCCAAAACTGTGGAGCTGCAGTTTTATTCATATTTTGAATTAGTTTTGGTTTAATTTTAGTTTGGTGCTTTGATGCGGTGAGGATGTTGCATATCATGTCAGAATGTTTAGTTTTTTTGCACTGAATCAATTTGATCAATTTAACCAGAATCAAATGTATAGTGACTTGAAGCATATTAAGTATGATCAATTCAACCTGAATTAAATTTATATGACTTAATCAACTTGAATCTAATTTAATATGATGCAGTGTTGCTTTGGATAAAAGCATCTGCCAAATGCATACATTTACATTTTTGTAATGGGAAATATTAAACATGCCACTTTAATAATTAAAGATCACTGGGTCAATACAAGAGTTTATCAGAAAAATATTCAGCATATTGCATCACAGATATGATTGATGCGTGAGCAAGCTTGTCATCAGCTGGTCTCTGCACTGAATGAGACTGTATGCGAGATGATCTCTGCGAGAAACATCACAATAGAGCAGAAATCTAAAGCCTCGGAGCAAACAGAGGCGGATTACAGGAGCATCTCCTCTTTCTTCTCCACTGGGCCATTATTAAGTGTGTCCAAAACAGCTTAAACCTTCAAACTGATGCTTAAACTCTGAAAATACGCAGAAAACCTGAACCTAAATTGCCAGTGTTTTTCCTCATGGTTTCGTGAACATTAATTTGTAGTTTTGTGCATGATGCTTGAGGACTGACTCAAATTTAATATATCTGGATCCATTTGAATTTAATTTGATCTATTCAACCAGAATCAAACGTATATGACCAAATCCATTTGAATCAAATTAAATATGATCAGTTCAGTCTGAATCAAAGTAATATTAATGAATCAACTTCACTGAAAAAAAAATGATTAGTTGAATTGAATACATTTTTTTATGGTAAGTGGATGCACACAACTGATTTTACCTACATTTAAACAAATGCATTAAGTTGAACTAAAACTGATTAAGTTCAACGAACCATTTTTTTCAGTGTTGAATCAAATTGAATGCGTACATTTGTAATATTTCCTCTGTTTATTTGAATGAATTGCACTTTTTGTGATGACTGATAGACATACAGTGTAAAGGTGAGACGGATGATTAGAATTCATCCCACGGTGCAAACAAAAGAAGGAATGAGAAAAAGAGAGAATGCAAAAGGCGGAGAAAGTGAAAAGATTGTACACCCCCCCCTAAATCACGGCCTTTGACTCAGAGGAGGGGAGGGGCGAACGCAACCCGCAATACACAGAGAGAGAGAGAGAGAGAGAGAGAGAGGCGTTTATTATTCCGAAGGCTTTCCTCTCGGAGGAGCTCGGGCAGTTTGAACAGGAGGTCAACAATTGATTCAATTACAAGACAAACTTCCCAAGAGCCCTAGAGCGATCCGACTGGAGAGCTCTCCCTCTCTCTCTCGTTCTCCCTCTTTCTCTCCCGCTCTTCACTATAATGTCCCGCGCTCCTCAGGTAGGAGAGAGTTTAACCTCCTCCAGCTCTCATCCATCCCTCTCTTTGTGCGCTAATGAATGAGGGAAAAGCTGATGACCCGGAGAGACGTTGGGATCGGACGGCAGGAACCCGTTTAGAGAGAGGACGTGCGAATATTATAGATGAGTTCAGTGCGGAACATATTCATGAGACACGTGCACAACGAGATCTTAAACCGAATGCATAAAAGGCCTCATTTAAACCGCATGCATCTCCTTCACACACAAAATATCGCATCTTATTTATTAGGGCTGTGAAACGAATAATCGCGATTAATCGCATCCGAAAATAAAAGTTTGTGTTTATACTATTTAATTATTTTGTATATATAAATACACACATATTTGCATGTGTATATTTAAGGAATATTTGCATGTATATATATTTATATATAATTTATAAATATAAATATTTTATATATAATTTTTTTTTAAATTCTTAAATATATACATGCATATTTTGGATGCGATTATTCATTTCCCAGCCCTATTTTTTTCTTTTTTCTTTGAACTTTTTTCAGACCATTATGAACACTTGCTGCGAATACTTTTGGTGCAAAACATTTGCAAATATTTTATCTGTTTTTTTTTTATTGATAATAATAATGTATTTTATTCATATAGTGTGTTTCAAGAACCCAAGGACACTTTACATAGGCTAATATTGCAAAATAACATTTATGAGTTTCAGAAGACTAACTGAAATCCACTGAATGAAGCTTTGAGTGTCGGATCTGTCGTTCCTCTTTAGACAACAGCGTTTCTGCTGGATTCTCCTGTAGGACGAAGAGTTTTCACAGTGAAGCGACGGCTCTTCCTCTGAAACTCAGATTATTATATTTCTCAGCAGATTTACAAAGACATCGCTCGGTTTTATTGGGATTCATTCATAACTTCCCACATTCTTCAAACTTCATTCTGTCTCTGGTAGGGCTGAACGATAGTCTGTTTTAACATCGACATCGCGATGTGCGAATGAGCGATAGTCACATCGCCGGAACATGCGATGTGAAGGGTAACGTTAGTAGCACACAGTAAACACGAGATTGTTGTATGGCTTTTTGCTGGGGTGACATACGCGTTCCGCGTGCCTGCACAGTGATTGGTTCGCTGTGCCGCAGCTCACCGCTCACAGCCAACATTCACTGGCAATCCTATAGCTAAAAATGCGCTACGAAGAGGATCCAAAAAAGTCAAAATCAGCTATTTGGGACTAGCCTATTTCGTCTACAAAAAGGAGGATGTTGACCAAAAAGAGGTAGGCTACTTTGCTGGAGTGTTATAAAGTTGTGGATGTTTTTTTTTTTTAAAGTCGTTTATTTTTCGTGTTCGCATTTATGAGGAAAAAACAATGTTATTAAGGACGCGACCGTTATGAAAGCGGCAGTAAAAGACTGCTTTAAAACTTTCACAGATACCTCAAACAGAAAGCACAAAGCCTTTCTTTAAAACGAATTTCGTTTCGTATTAATTGTATCTTAATTTTAATCAGTATTTCATTATCCAATTTCCTGGATTTAATAAATAAATATTAAATAGCCTATAGCAGCCAGCGCCTGAACTGGAGATTATAAGCTATCATCCATGAACCGCAACTCAGCATAAAAGGTAGCCTACTCGCCTCACACACCTAATAATAATAATAATAATAATAATAAAATAGAAATATTTCTATTATCTACAGAAATCTCTACTTTTAAACAGAACCATTAAAAAAAAAATAATAATAGCCTAATCTGTATGAAAAGTGCATTTCTCCCGATCACTGCTGCGAAGATCGCGAGTCAGTATTGTCAACTTAATCTTTACAGAAAACACTTGTTTATTAATAAACAATTAAAATGTCACATCGCAATATTTTACATATTATTAATCATTACTTTTGCTGGTTATAGGTGCCGTTTACATGAACGCGTCACTGAATCAGCACAGAAAACATAATTTTTCGGGTCCTAGAACCTGAAGAACGTTAGGTCCTGTGAAGAACGTTCACCGAATTCTGAGAGAAATATGTTTCTTGAATAAAATATTAAGTGGCCTTTTTTTTTACTTGTAATGAAGCTTGCTTATTAGTGAAATTATTAATAACATGGAATGGTAATTATTGACTTTAGCCTGGATTGATGGCTCGCAATATCGCGATATATATCGTTGGGAAAAAAAATATCGCAATGTAATTTTTTTCCAATATCGTGCAGCCCTAGTCTCTGGTGTTTTTCAGCAGAGCATTTGCTTAAAATTTGCTATTTTCCTGACTAATCATTTGTGGTTAAGACAATTAAAAGCCTAGTGTTCAGAAATTTTGGGCATGGCCCTTTTTATTTTTTTTTGTACAGGAATGTGTGTGTGTGTATATATATATATATATATATATATGTGTGTGTGTGTGTGTGTGTGTGTGTGTGTGTGTGTGTGTGTGTGAGTCGGAGGACAGCCCAATGCCACACACAGTCAGACTCTCTCACACATGCACAGTCAGACTCAAACACACGCACACATATACACACACACACACACACACACACACACACACACACACGCTACTGCCAACTTCCTGCTCCCACATTTTTTCCATCTCATGTTCAGCTCGGATCGCTGGAAGTTTTCTTTTCTTTGGATTCTCTCTCTTTTTCTGTCTGTCTGAGAATGCTCTGACTCACAGCTTCACCGGCCCGCAGAAATACTGGAACATTCATGCATATATGTTTATGTGTGTGTGTGTGTGTGTGTGTGTGTGTGTGTGTGTGTGTGTGAGAGTGAGTGTGTGTGTGTGTGTGTGTGTTTCCAATCCAATCCAACTTTATTTGTTAAGCACTTTATTTGTTAAAACAACCAAAGTTGACCAAAGTGCTGTACAGGAAATAAAAATAAAAAATAAAAATAAATATATATTTTTTTATATAATATATATATAAATAAAAAACATAACAGCTCACATGAGGCGCAAAATTACATATAAAATACAACAATAAAATTAATTGTTGTTTGTGTGAGTGTGAGATGGTGTGTGTATGTATGTGTGTGTGTATGTATGTGTGTGTGTGTGTGTGTATGTATGTATGTGTGTGTGTGTGTGTTTGTGTTTGTGTGTGTTTGTGGGAATGTGTTTGTTTGTGTCTGTGTCTGTGTGTATATGTGTTTGTGTGTATGTGAGTGTGTGTGAATGTGTGTATATACAGTATATTATTTAATATACAGTATATATTATATATATATAAACTACACATACAAGTGTGTCAAAAGAGTTGATTAGATGAGTTTAGCATAATTATAAAATGCTGTTGTCAGCACTTAGACTCACGCTGAGGCTCTTCTGAAGTCTTTCTGAGCTCTTTATGTAGAAGAGAAGCTGTTATCTGGGATTGGGTGTTGAGAGCTGTTTGGCACCGTGTGTGTGTGTGTGTGTGTGTGTGTGTCTGTAATATGATCAGTGAATCACTGAGCACTTCTGACTGTGTTTGGCTCAGAGGAACAGGCCACACACACGCAGGAATACCACAATACGAGAGCAACTAACACTCATTTAGTTCTCGTCTCTCTCTCTGTCTCTCTCTCTCTCTCTCTCTCTCTCTCTCTCTCAGGAGTTGATGTGCTCATTTGTTAGTGTTTAGTTATGTAAATGGCCCTTGATGACGGAGCTGTTGTTGTCGGCTCTCTCTCAGTGAGTGGCTCGGTTTAGAGCTCCTGGGATCGTAAAGGGAGGAAACAAAAGCTTTTTCACAGCCTGAAAGAAGGAGGTGAAGTGTGGCGAATAAACGGATCTTCCCGTTGATGAGAGATCACTCAATGCACTCTGCATGGATAGTTTCTGTGCAAGGAATCTCATAATTTCCTGTGGTTTAATCACATCAGGTATTGTGCGAACAGGCCTGAATGTGATTTTATAATTGCAGTCGCACAGTGACAGTATTAATGTATTCATACACTACTAGCAACTTATAACCTTTACACTAATTGCAACCTCACTTCAGCTACAAATATATCATGAAGATGTAGAAATTTAACAAATTAATATGGGTCACATTTAATTCTCTATAAAAAAAAAAAATTATTATTGTTGTTTGTTTATTATTATTATTGAAGTAGACTTTTAATAGTAATCATGTTTTTTACACCAAAACAATATTTATATTCTGTATTAATGTTTGATCAGCATCATTAGTTACAGAGAGTCTGAAAACCTTTTCATCCTAAAAGAAAAAATCTGTTTAATTCAATGCTATATTGAATTATATTATACAGTTGTAATCGAAATTATTCAACGCCCATCAGGTTTATTGGCAAAATGTACAGACTTTCAGCTGTTTGCAATGAACGAATCAAACAAAAGTAATTGAAATAGCTCAACACAACAAATGTTTCAAGTGCTTTCCCCAAATTTAACTGTAAATGCAACTTTTAATGACTTCTGCAGTCTCAAAATGATTCACCCCCCCTGAACAGAATCCCTCACAGCAGCACAGATCTGCAGAACAGGTGTTGTCTCACTAATCAAGGGCTTCATTAGCTGCACCAGGTGTGCTTGAGCTAGAACACATGAAATATCTGAACTGGCCAGGTTTGTCGAGTGTCACATTTGACTGCAAGTTAGAAATATGGCTGAAGAATGTTCCAAAAATGATAATCGCCCTCCACAAACAAGGAACAGGATACAGTAAGATAGCGAAGGGACTAAATGTTCCTCGAGAGAGACTGTTGGAAGCATAGTTTGTATAACTGTGAGTGTGTGTGTGTGTGTGTGTGTGTGTGTGTGTGTGTGTGTGTGTGTGTGTGTGTGTGTGTATAAATTCAAGCATCAAGAAATATTCACATTTCCTTCCAGCTATAGATGGTCATACAGATGCTTGAAATACAGACCAATCAGAATGCAGTATGTAAATGTGTGAGAAAGGACCAATTGGAGTTGAGTATGCAAATATTTTGAGGATGCCATCACTGTGTTCAGACTATGAAGTTTACAAAGACGAATGAGTCCTATATGTCACATGTTTCAGGCTGAATTATTTTCAGAAGTTCAGTGTCTCAAAAGATCTCAGATTCCTCATGATGTGAGTCAGTGTTTGTTAAAATGAGAGAGATTGTGATGTTCTGCTGGGCTCTGGTCCAGAGTTCAGTCCAATCACACACACACACACACACACACACACACACACTCTCTCTCTTTCAAATGATTTACACTGCATATAAACACTCAGTTTGACTTTCTCCCAGCGCAGTGCATTAGTTCTGACCCAACAGGACCACACAGCGAGCTGACGCTCATTCATCAGATCCTGCTGGATCTTTATCAGTGACGGCACTCTTACTCTTTTAATCAACCATCGTCGTCTTCCATTTCAAAACCAGATCTGATTCTCGACAAATGTTTAAAATTCTTTTATATTTACAAGAAATAACACTTGATTTGATTATTTTGTATCGAATGAGTGACATTCTAATGCTTTTTATTGTCATTTTTCATAATAATCAATATTGTGGGTCTTGGCAGATGATTTACATCATTCAAACACTGAAGAACAATGTGTGAAAGGTGAGGCCGAAGGCGTTTTCTAGCAGATGTGACCTTGCAGTTGTAATGATAGACAGTGAATGGACGAGTGTGGAGGGTTCAGACGCTTTCGTCATAGTAGCACACGTGTGTGTTCGTGTGTGTGTGTGTGTGTGTGTTTAGCAGCTGGATGCCAGCTGTGAGTCTGTTTTGCTCCATTCCTCCCTTAGACAAGCTGACTGTGAGTATAATCATGTGTAAATGATGAAATGAGCGTGTAGAAGGAGAAGAGAGCAGATGGAGGTGTGAGGTTTGGTGGAAACCACAGGTATGGAGAGAGAGAGAGAGAGAGAGAGAGAGAGAGAGAGAGAGAGCAGACGCTGGAAAAAAGAAGACGCCCTTTTCACTGAATTTTCCTTTAAACAGTTTACGGTTGCCATGGCGACAGCTTACGTGACGAAACAATTTAATTCCAAGAGAATCTGTCCTGCAACATTGGTTGCAAGAATCTGTCATTCATTCACCTAAACTAATGAAAAAAGAAAACATTATTATTTTTCTGATTTGACATCTGTCTGTTTGAACATTCAAAAGTATCAATGTTTGAAGAATGTAACGTTTCCTTAACGGTTTGAAAAACTGGTGCTTTTGAACGTTCAGAGAACATTCAGACATAATGCTTTAATAATAATGTCAGCCAAACGCTTTCAGAACTTATTTTTGTTGGCTGGGTAATTGTGAAAAATTCATCAATTATAAAACTAATTTCAGCTGTAAAGCAGCTCTACAAAAGACAATAGTGTTTAATTATTCAGATCAATGTTGATAACTGATAACTGTCATTATTGCAACGTTCATCAATTGTCATTTGTCATTATTCTGCTCAGTTTAGTTGAATATCAGTGTATGTGCCGCATCAACACTCAAACACTGCAGAATAAATCATATTGTTGTCGATTACCTGCACTTTAGTGCGTCAGTGCTCGAGCTCACTGCTAGACGGGTTATTGTGGCGTTTGATGGAGGGAATGACCGACGGAAGGATGCAGTTTCAGTTGTTTAAGTTATGAAAACAAAGCCAGAGTTGGAAAACAAAGTTTAGCGTTGAAGAAAAACAGTGATATTGAGAGAGGCGGGGGGGGGAAACCGAGGTGTAATCTGGCTGTGATTGGTCAGATCATAAGCCCCGCCCACTTTTCGCCTCCAGGAACGCCTGGATACATTAGAGCTGCCATTATCCTCTCCGAGACATAACAGCCAGAACACCCACCGAGAGAGAGAGAGAGAGGGGAGAGAGAGAGAGGAGGAGAGAGAGAGGGAGAGAGAGAGGGAGAGAGGAGGAGAGAGAGAGGAGAGAGGGAGAGAGGAGGAGAGAGAGAGAGAGGGAGAGAGGAGGAGAGAGAGAGACAGAGGAGAGAGAGAGGGAGAGAGAGAGGAGAGAGAGACAGAGGAGAGAGAGAGAGAGAGCGAGAGAGAGAGGAGAGAGAGGGGAGAGAGAGAGAGAGAGAGGAGGAGAGAGAGAGAGAGGGAGAGAGGAGGAGAGAGAGAGACAGAGGAGAGAGAGAGCGAGAGAGAGAGGAGAGAGAGAGAGAGAGAGAGAGGAGAGAGAGGGGAGAGAGAGAGAGAGAGAGAGAGAGAGGGGGGGGGCAGGAGAGAAAGTTGTTGCAGAGTTTGAGGTCAGTTCGATGTGAATGTTTCTGAAAGAGTCTCTTCTGCTCACAAAAGCTGCTTTTATTTGATCAAAAATACTGTAAAAATTGTGACATATTATTCCGATGTAAATCAGCTGTTTTTATGTGAATATATAGTAAAGTGTAATTTATTCGGAGCGAGGAGAGAAGCTAAGAAAGTTGTTGCAGATGAGGGCGAACGAGGAGTTTTACACCGTTTTACTTCTGTCTGTCTGTAAAACACCAGCACTGTTTACATCAACATCAGCAAGAGTTTGAGATCAGAACGATGTGAATGTTTCTGAAAGAGTCTCTTCTCTCGCTCTCCTCTCTCTCTCTCTCTCTCTCGCTCTCCTCTCTCTCTCTCTCTCTCTCTCTCTCTATCTCTCTCTCTATATATATAACAATTATATATTAAATATGTATATATAGTTTTTACCATTTTTTTTATCATTTAAAGATTTTTGTAAGAAGTCTCATGCTCACCAAGATACAGTACAAATTGTGAAATATTATAATAATGTAAATCATCTGTTTTCTATGTGAATATACAGTAAAGTGTAATTTATTCCTGTGATCAAAGCTGAATGTTCAGCATCATTACTCCAGTCTTCAGTGTCACATGATCCTTCACAAATCACTCTAATATGATGATTTGATGCTCAAGAAACATTTATGATTATTATCAGTGTGGAAACTGTGTAACATTTTATTTTTCAGGATTCTTTGATGAACAGAAAATTCTAAAGAACAGCATTTATTTGAAATAGAATCTTTTGTATTTACTGCTACTTGCTTAATAAAAGTATTAATTTCTTACAAATAAAAATCTGTCTGACCCCAAATTTTAGATATGGTAGCTCAGTCTATATTTAATTAATTTTTTATCCTGAATAGCATCAAGTGATAATAAGTGACGTCTTGTCAATTGTTTTGATTGTATTTCTGTGTAGCCCCGCCCACAGTACAATCCCATTGGTCCAAAATCCCACTCTAAACATGTATACAATTAAAATCATAGAAATAATAATAAGGACGGCTTGTCTCTGACTGACGGTCACACAGTTTTGTCCCCCGTCATGTCTGTGATTCTGCCTGTGAGTTCTGACAGGTGTGTGTCCATATGTGCTGCAGTGTGTGTGTGTGTGTGTGTGTGTGAGACCTCCCTCATGGTCTTTATTGGGCGGCAGCTGTGGCTTCATACGAGATCTCTATTTAGCGTCTGAAACTCATTAGCACACGTTACCAGATATACACCTACACACACACACACACACACACACACATTCCACAGGCGTAATGGTTTTTGTACTGTAGAAACTGTATATTGTTGCCAAAACTGAATGCTGTGATGTGTGTGTTCCTGCAGAGGTCTGTGTGTGTAGCGGGTGTGTCTCCGTCTCGATGCCAGTGGATATGCAGCCGCACCAGGGGCTTTACCAGTACAACACCAACCAGCCCAGCAGAGGGTACAACACACACACACACACACACACAACACCAACCAGCCCAGCAGAGGGTACAACACACACACACACACAACACCAACCAGCCCAGCAGAGGGTACAACACACACACGCACACAACACCAACCAGCCCAGCAGAGGGTACAACACACACACACACACACACACACACACACACACACACACACACACACACACAACAACACCAACCAGCCCAGCAGAGGGTACAACACACACACACACACACACACACACACAACAACAACAACAACAACCAGCCCAGCAGAGGGTACAACACACACACACACACACACACACACTCACTCACTCACACATACACACACACACACACACACACACACACACACACACACACGCACACACACACAACAGCAACAACACCAACCAGCCCAGCAGAGGGTACAATACACACACACACACACACAACACCACCAACCAGCCCAGCAGAGGGTACAACACACACACACACACACACACACACACACACACACACACACACACAACAACAACAACAACAACAACAACCAGCCCAGCAGAGGGTACAACACACACACACACACACACACACACACACACACACACACACACACACACACACACACACACACACACACAACACCACCAACCAGCCCAGCAGAGGGTACAACACACACACACACACACACACACACACACACACACACACAACACCAACAACACCAACCAGCCCAGCAGAGGGTACAACACACACACACACACACACACACACAACAGCAACAACACCAACCAGCCCAGCAGAGGGTACAACACACACACACAACACCACCAACCAGCCCAGCAGAGGGTACAACACACACACACACACACACACACACACACATACACACACACAACACTAACCAGCCCAGCAGAGGGTACAACACACACACACACATACACACACACACACACACACACACACACACTATCTCTCTCTCTCTAGTTCACATTATAAACAGAATATTGTGTTTAACTGCTGGTCTGTATCAGCCGTCACTATATGATCATAAAGCAGAGCAAGAAGAACACTGACAAATAACAACTGGGAAGCACTAATGGATAAAGTTATGTGACTCTCTCTGTTAGTGAACTTTAAGATGTTTTGACTTACCAATGAAAAAATTATATATATAAAAATATATAGTATATGTATTTAAAAATGTGTTAGGAACTGCCACACAATTGCGAGAATTATAGTTTAACATGAATAATTTTCTTTAAAAGAAAATGACTTATGTTAAACTACAATTCTTGCAAAAAAAAAAAAAGTGCAATATTTTTTTTGCAAAATTTTTCTATATTTCTTGCAAAATTTTTTTTGTTATAATTATATATAGCCAGTAGTTTTCTCAGTCTAAACGTTTATTTTACATGTTATTAAACTGTGTTCTCTCTGCTCATGAATATTAATGATTACCGTGATGTCATTGGTCTCTGGCTCCTCCTCTCACTGAAGCTCCTCCTCCTCCTCCTGAATGCCACCCATGTTGAGCCACTCTCTCTCTCTCTCTCTCTCTCTCTCTCACACACACACTCTCTCTCACAGCTGCTTATTACTGGTCAGAGAGCAGAAACTCTCCGCATGACTGACCAAACCAGACTCAGGTTTCCTCAGAGAGAGAGACGAGCTGAATTCATCAGTCATGCCAAACAAAAAAACATGCAGATTTCAATAAAATAGGTCTTACAAAAATGTATTTTAAAAAGTTTAAACTAGAAAAATTGTTGCGCTCCACTTTGCACTTTTTGCATCATGCAGTTTTTACAGTTTTTTGTTTTATTCAGTCTAGAATGAATTCAGTGTGAGGTGTGCTTGTTTTTAACAAGTTTTATCAATTAAATTAAACCACCCCAAAAAAAAAAAAAAAACTTAAAAAAAACAAACATCTGAACATCCCTTAAAAAACATAAATTCACATGAGAAGCAGAACTTATTTCAGAGAATTAAATCAAGTGAAAAATATCTTATTTTCAAGACAGATTACTCTAAAAAACAATATTAAATAGCTTAGTAATATAAATAATCTAATGAATCTTCTCAGTTTACTTCTCAACAACAGCTTTGCTTATCAGACTCATGCATCTTCGTTTAGGAATGTTTAGATGTTATTACTGGAAAACAAGACAAAGACGCTCATTAAGAATATGATTTTTTTCAGGAGAGAGAACAGAGAAGGAATTTGCACAAGAGAGAACAACAGATCCACAGCAGTGTGACAGAGAGAGAGAGAGAGAGAGAGACATGCGGGATTAGTGTGAGGAGATTAAACCGCTCCGGAATACACACAATGTTCAGAGGGAATTAGTGAGACCACCGTCACTGAACACACACATCACACACACATCAGGGAAGAGAGAGAGGCAGACCATGAGCGAAAGAGAGGAAGAAAACCAGAAAGATGGGAAGAAAACTGATCAATATGAGAGGATAGAGAGGAGAATAGAGGAATGTTGGGGATTCCCACTGACATGTTCTCAGTCTTTCATTGGTGTAAGTTTGAAGGAAAGCAGAAGGAAGTGGCGCCTCACGGTGGCCGAGCGAGTGAATCGCAATAAACCCAGATGTTCTCCACTTTAAAGGGGTGGTTGATTATGATCTCACTTTTCGAACTTTAGTTAGTGTGTAATGTTGAAAAGTTAAGACACTCAAAGTTCAAAGCAGAGGGAGATATTATATTTTACATAAATAGTTTTTTAAGGACTACAACAAACGGCTGGTAGAGACTACACGAGCTTCCTCCAGGGTTTGTGACATCACAAACCCTAAATTTACATAAACCCCGCCCCCGGGAACACGATTTATAGATTATCATGACAGAATATGCTAATCAATGATTTGAAGATAGTTAACTCCACATCATCTACATAAATTCATCAACTAACCATTCAGAAATGTCCTGTTGCTTCTACATGTTGTCACTTCTTCTTCATCATTGTCTGAATCCGTTTGAATATAAAAGGCTGAAAGTTTCAGTGCGTGTCTTCACACACACAAGCTGTTGTAGCTCCGCCCTCTGTGCCGGGAGCAGCAGCTCATTTGCATTTAAAGGGACAGACACAAAAACTGTGTGTTTTTGCTCACCCTCAAAAAGTGACAATTTTAACATGCTATATAAAAATGATCTGTGGGGTATTTTGAGCTAAATCTTCACATACTCACTCAGGGGACATCAGAGACTTATTTTACATCTTGTGAAAAGGGCATTACACCACCCCTTTAAAGTGTCATGAAACCACTCTGAAAAAATTGGACCCACGCGGACGTCCGAAGTTTCCTTTGGGCTTAAAGCTCCACTGAAGTGCCTTGGATCGCACAGCTTTGTTTGATGCGTTGGTTTAATTTCCTCTGAAACCGGAAGATAAGGCGGGACATATTGAATAGCTCCTCCCCCTTTTCAAATAGCCAATAGCGTTTAGTTTACCTCACAGACTGACAGCACCATGGAAGCGAATCCGAGCGCCGATGATACGCTGGATTCAATAGTAGAGGATTCATTCATTTCATTCTTAACCAACATACAGATAGGAAACGGAATAGAACTCAAGCGTTTGAGCAACCGAACACACACTCCAACACATAATGCTCTGATGTGTCAACGGTCACTTTGGTCAGGTGGTGTTTACAGCAGAGGGGGCGGAGCTTCAGATTCTAGAGAGCATTTGATTGGACAGAAGATGTGATGACAAGCTGAAGTCTGCGGTGATGTCATAAAAATCCATGAACCATTTTAGTGGAAATGAAATAAAATAATCGTTCTGGACATAAAAAAAAAGAAAGTTTCGGAAGAACGAAATTGCTCAGAAAAACGCAAAAACCAATATGTGTTTTTTTGTGTGTTTTCAGTGATGTGCAACCTGTACATATCTGTTTACATTTAAAAAATTTAAGTGTGTGTGTATGTGTGTGTGTGTGTGTGTGTGTGTGTGTGTGTAGACTGGCTCCGTCAGTGAGATCCCCCTACAGCGAGGTGTCGTCTGTGTGTGTGGCGCGCCCTAGTGGTCAACCACCGGATAGCAGAGAGATGTTTAACCCCTCCATGACCCCTGGAGCCTGTATGGACCCGTACATGCGCCCGCCACACGCCCCCCCGCCGCACGGCATGATGGGACACCGAGGGATGCCCCCACCCGAGGGTGAGACTGTCTTTACGAATCACTCACTGTTCATTCATCTGAGCTGGGCTGTCATTCGTAAGACTACATTAAAGGAGTCGTTCACTTCAGAATTAAAATGTCCTGATAATTTACTCTCCTCCTCGTCATCCAAGATGTTCATGTCTTCCTTTCTTCAGTGGAAAAGAAATGAAGGTTTTTGAGGAAAACACTCCAGGATTTTCCTCCATATAGTGACTTCAATGGGGTCCAACGGGCTGAAGGTCCAGATGTGAGTTTCAGTGCAGCTTCAAAGTCTCGACACGATCCAGCCGAGGAATAAGAGTCTCATCTAGACAAACCAGCCGACATTTTAGAACAAAATAAACATTTATATACTTTTAACCACAAATGCTGGTCTTGCACTAGCTGTGATGCGACACACATTACGTAAATCAGGTTGAAAGGTCAAGCGTGACGTAGGTGTAAGTACAGACCTAGTGTTTACAAAGCCAACGTGCAAAGACTGAGTCAAACGCCATTTACAAAAAACGATTTTGAAGTTGGAGGATAAAATGAGATTGAGTTTTTCGCCCTTCCCTACATTTCTGACCCGAAACACGCGTGACCTTTCAACCTGATTACATAATGTGTGAAGTTGTGGACGTGCAAGACCACCATTTGTGGTTAAAAGTAAATAAATCTTTATTTTGTTCTAAAATGTGCGCTGGTTTGTCTAGATGAGACTCTTATTCCTCGGCTGGATCGTGTCGAGACTTTGAAGCTGCACTGAAACTCACATCTGGACCTTCGACCCGTTGGACACCATTGAAGACACTATATGGAGAAAATCCTGGAATGTTTTCCTCAAAAACCTTCATTTCTTTTCCACTGAAGAAAGGAAGACATGAACATCTTGGATGACGTGTGGGAGAGTAAATTATCAAGAAATTTTAATTCTGAAGTGAACTAATGCTTTAAGAGCTGTGTAAGAATATATCAGATTATTGAAAATCGAATCTCAAAACTTTGCTAATCAATGCTATTGTAAATAAAGTAGATGCATTATGTGTATCATCAAAAGCATGAACCGTATTGTTGTTTTAGGAGTCAGTGGCGCCCCCTACTGTAACCCGAGCATGATGTCATCTCATCACACACTCCCACATCATCACCCGTCGGGATCTGAACTCATGGGCTCAGGAGACGGTGAGTCAAGCCAAGACTTAAATATTAATGTAGTTCATATTTCAATAATTTAACAACGCATTCGCAAGTTCACGGATCTCTAACGTGTGTTTATGGTCACATGGTTGCACTTAACTCTTTCCCCGCCGGCTCAGAATATTTTGTTCGTGCAATATATGAAAAGAAGGAACAGAGCCTTTGCTTTTAAACAAAAAACAAAACAAAACTTTTATTCTAACTTCAAGCATTTTTTTTAAATCAAAAACAACTTCTTTTTTTTTACAAAAAAGCGAAAATCGTGTTTTTTTCAAAGACTACAACATGCATGAGCTTTTTTCGCTTGTTTCTGCTTCTTCTCCTGTGTTTTGATTGGAGATTCTGTACTCTTTCAGAACATGTGTAATAGCGCCCCCTACAGTATAACAGTGAAAACACAGAAAGCCAGAAAATTCTGTCAGTGGCGGGGAAAGAGTTAAAACACAATTTATTTACACGTTAAATGTATTTATTTTAATGAATTGTTAGTTTAACTCACAAACCCCAGCTTTGGAAACCTTGCAGTAATTAAAGTTAATGTATCCAAACTGAAATGGTAAAACTTTAAAGTCTTCAATTATGGTTGTTTTTATTTTTTAAATGTGTAACTGTACATTTTTATGATTTAATTCATCATTAGCTTTTTTTTTATCAACTCAAAAACCCTGATATAAATGTTAGTTTATAAATCTACTATTGTTTGTTCATTGTTAGTTATTGTTCATTCACAACATTAAAAAAGATTATATTGTAACTTGTAAATATAGATTAAAAAATGCAATAAATATTGACATCATATACAAAAATACACATCATTTCCAAGCAGCTTTACAGAATTTGAGTAGTTTAAGACTTTGCAAACATTGTTAACATGTTACCGTATTGAAACGTATTATAAAGTGCTGCTAAGACCAGATATGAAATGTGAGTTTTCTCTCTCTCTGTGTGTCCGCCAGCGTCTTGTTTCTCGACGCCTCGCTCGATGCTGAAGTTGAGTAAGAAGCGAGCGCTGTCGATCTCTCCGCTGTCGGACGCGAGCGTGGATCTGCAGACCGTCATACGCACCTCTCCAAACTCTCTGGTGGCCTTCGTGAACTCTCGCTGCGGGCCGAACGCTGCCAGCTCGTACGGGCATCTGTCTGTGGGCACCATGAGGTGAACACTGAGTTACATTAGCACCCCTCTTCAAAACCCTTTACATGAGATGGGCTTGCAGGTCGAAAATGGCCCGCTTTTTAAAGGGGTCCTACTGTATAATGCCCTTTTCACAAGATGTAGAATAAGTCTCTGATGTCTCCGGAGTGTGTGTGTGAAGTTTTAGCTCAAAATACCCCACAGATATTTTTATATAGCATGTTAAAGTTGTCACTTTTTGAGGGTGAGCAAAAACGTGCCGTTTTGTGTCTGTTCCTTTAAATGCAAATGAGCTGCTGCTCCCGGCACAGGGGGCGGAGCTTCAACAGCTTGTGTCCTTTTACCTCACACACACATACACTGAATATTTCAATGATTATGTTCAAACTGGAGTCAGACAATAATGGAGAGACTCAAGAAGAAGTGAGGGTTACACTTTATGTTAAGGTGTCATTGTTACAGTGTAATTATATATTTAAGTACTGAGTAAAATTAAGCAACTACATGTACTTACTATTGGGTTAGGGTAGGATTAGGGTTTGTTTGAGGGTTAGTTGCATGTAATTATGCATAATTTACTCTTATTACTATGGTAAGTACATGTAACATGTAACAAGGACACTGTAACCCAGTTTTTTGTGTAACAAGAATGTGTAAAAAAAATAATTAAATACAAAAAATATCAACAATATTTGGGTTAGTTGCTATACCAGTAAGAGCAAAGTCACAAGCAAGTTTATTCCAATGCAAGAACATTTAATCAAAGTAAATGATGAGTGTTACGCTAAAGCACAACCCACGGCTACATCCACGACCTGATCCATTAACACGCGCTCCCTGTGATTCCAGCCCGTCGCTGGGGTTCTCCAGCTCCATGAACATGAACTACTCCAGAGCTCAGGGGAACATGTACGGTTCTCCATCATCATCATCATGTCACGGGCCTTCGCCTCGCCTGCCGACACACAACCCCAGACTCAAACACACACACGTGAGTCCCGTCTCCTGCTGCTGTCCAGCGTTTGCTCTGTGTGTCAGCGCTGGTTTAGTTGATTTACGGTAACACTTTACACTGAGGTCTCATTAGTTAACTTTACTGAATGCATTAACTAACAATGTGCAATACATTTGCTACAGTATTTATTAATATTGTTTAATGTTAGTTAATAAAAACACAGCTCTTCATTGTTAGTTCAGGCCCATTAAAATAATATTAACAGATGCTTTAAATAATGTATTAGCAAATCAACTAAGATTAATAAATGCTTTAGAAGTATTTTTTACTCTTTTCATTTTAAATAATGCAGTTTAATAATGTCAACAAATGGAACCTTATTGTAATGTGTTTTATTAATATTTGAATTAGTTTTTTAGTTTTTTTATAAAAAAATATTTTGTCATTTTTTATTACTTTTTTAAATATTACTATTTGGGTTTAATTTATTCTTATTTCAGGCATACTGTAGTTGTAGTTTTTATTTATTTGATTTCTGATTACTAATTTTAGTGTTTCAACTTAACTAAACAAACATCAGAAATGTTAAGTTATAAGATAAGTTTTATTAGTAACACTTATTAGGTTTCATTTGTTAAAGTTAGTTAACTACATTAGTTAACATGAACTAACAATGAACAATACTTAGTTATAAAGTACTTATTAATCTTAGTTAATGTTAATCTCAATATTTCCTAATACATTAAAATCAAAGGTTGCATCTGTTAACATTAGTTAAAGCACTGTGAACTAACATGAACATTTTTATTAACTAATATTAATAAATGCTGTAAAAAATATATTGTTCATTTTTAGTTAATGCATTCACTAAAGTTCATGAGACATAATTGTAGCTTTTATTTTTATACTTTAATTTTTATTATTATTTTTTTTAATTATTCTTATTTCAGTTTTAGTTTTTATTTTATTTCCAGTTACTAATTTGAGTGTTTTAACTGAAACTAAACAAAAAATAGTTTAAAAAAAGTTGCTCCGACAATGAACTGAAATTAGTTTTATTCAATATAAATAAATAAATAAAAATCAACTACTATTACACAAATGGATCCTTATTGTAAAGTGTTCCCATTTTTTACATTTCTATTTAGCATTTTTAATACTTCAACTTATTTTATTTCAGCATTATTTCAAAAAATTTAATTTTCTTTGAAGTTTTTCATCTAATTAGGGATGCTCAATATATCGGCCATATCAGTATCGGCCGATATATGTTCATGTTTAATGTTAGCGTTATCGGCCTGATAAGAAAGTTTGGCTGATATATTAAAGCTGATAAATAATGTATTATTTCCTTCAGCTGAGACTCTTCAGATGCCACTGTTCAACATGATGTTTATGAATTGCTTGAAATATGATTGAAAATCACTTAAAAAAGGAACATGCAGTGAAGTGCAACATGTGCAGCGCAAGTCTGTCATATCGGCTACATAAAATCATAATGAGAACATTATAATTGTGTGTTTGGGACATGGATTTAATGGTGAGACTTTTGTTTTTATAATCAGGCTCTCAAAAATTCTATAAAAATTTGGATTTCGATTTATCGGCCGATATATCGGTTATCGGCTTTCAAATATAAAGAATTATCGGGTATCGGCCAAAATGTTCATATCGGTGCATCCCCACATCTAATATTTACATTTTATTTTATTACAGCTTTATGTCAGTTGCACATCACGTTTATTTCTATAGCGTTTTATGCAATGCAGATTGTTAAGGTAAATGTTTCAGTAGTTTCAGTGTTAGTTGCCGCTAATAATAACCCTACTGTGTGTGTGTGTGTGTGTGTGTGTTCAGATGAAGACAGAACCGATCCTGGGAAGTGTGATGGACAGCATTAACATCAAGAGCCTGGAGGAGCATTCTGAGGGAGACGTGGCGAGTCCTTCATCAACGGGAACACAGGTAATGTCCCGTCTTTGACTAATACTGTGTTTGGGTCATTGACGAATAAGGTTTTTAAAAGTGTAAAAAAATAGAATGGAGATATAACTATATTTGAAACCATGTTTTAGTGTACCTAGGTGTTCACAATAAGATTGTGTGGTTTGTACAATCAATTAACACTGTTTTTTGTCATTTTTTACAAGATGGACAAAATTTGTCACCAAAATAGTCATTGGGTTTAACCACTGATTTGAAAGTTAAAAACTGATTTGACATTGATGTTGAGATAGTGTATAGTGTGTACCACATTAGAAATATTACATACAATTATCACTGATCTCATAAATGTAATCATTTATTGGACTACTCTAAACACTCACACATATTCCAGTAAAACACTGCACAGGGAAAGGAGAAAAAGAGCCTTATCTGCTGTATATTTGTATTATTGTAGTTCCTTTAGTTATTAAAAACAATATTATTCCATTTACTATATCGGTTTTACCGAATGACCTTTTGACACTTCAAAATCTTTAAAATACCTTTATATGTAGTAAAATATAATTAAAACCTTTTGGATTCAGTAAAAGAGATCAAGTTGTACTACCTTACATACTTTGGATGTTATATATATTTGTTTTTTTATTATTATTAAGGCCAAAATGGACAAAAAAATGACCCGTCACGTCATTGACCCGTTTACATCATGTTCAAACTCTTCACATCCTCCAGAATCTTGGTTGCAATCCACTTTATTCCTGACGATCTGACTGCGTTTTGAATTATGGGCGGCACTTCCGGTTTGGGGAACTTCCGTTCAAAAAGACTGAAGTTAATCATATCAAATCAAATCATAAGGTTGACTGAACTGAGCTGTCAACGTCCCTTCATGTTTTATTTTCAGACATCATGCGAATAATGTTATACTTGTTATTTTAACGTGACGTTGTAACAAGAATATCTATGGCAAGAGGTATGACTATTGTCTTTTTTCCCTTTGCATTTCGCTGTACAAGTATGAAAAAGCACAACATATACTGCACATCTGTGGTCTGTTCTCCTGATTTAATTTACGATATATCTCATTAATAATTCACTGGAATGCACAAAGAATCTCTCGTTTTTCTCCTCAAATCCTCACTTCTCTTTCCAGGTTTGTTTTCACAGGTAAATACAATTTATAATCTGTCAAAATGATGGAAATCACATTGAAATCGTATCATGCAATGCTGAAGTAAATGACATTTTTTTTATTAAGGCAACGTCTGTTACATAATCCAGATATATATATTATTACAGTGATATTTAACCCTGTGGAAAGAATCGTGATTTCGTATGGCAAGCCGTTTGAACTTTTATTAATTTCCAGGATATGAATTCCTGATATCAACAATTCAATTTTCACTAGTTCAAATTATAGTTATTGATATCAGGAATTAGATTTATACTAGTAACAATGGCATTTTTTGATATCAGAAATTACATTTCCACTAGTAACAATGATAATTCTAGATATCAACAATTACATTTTTACTAGTTAAAATTCTTGATATCAAGAATTAGTTTTTACTAGTTGAAATTCTATTCTTGATATCTAGAATGAGCATTGTTACTAGTGGAAATGTAATTTCTGATATCAATAACTATAATTTGAACTAGTGAAAATTGAATTGTTGATATCAAGAATTCATATCCTGGAAATTAATAAAAGTTCACACGGCTTGCCATAGATTTTGGGGTTATTTGGTCTGTTGAAAGAATGTCCTTCTTAATTCTTTTAAAAGTCCTTTTAGTGTCCGATGGTTGAAGTGCGAGTAGAATAATGACATCTCATTGTACACAGTTTTTAAAACGACGTATTATTGTGTTCATAGAGCGAGCCTTTTTTACTGATTGTTTCCAGCTTTACGGAAGTTTCACCCATAACTCACGCAAATCGTCATCAATAAGTTGTATAAATAGGTGTAGGAATAAGGTGGACACTCTTGGTTGTTGATGTTACTCCGACCCCGTTTCGCAGGATCCTCTCCTGGGTTTATTAGAAGGAAGAGATGATCTGGATAAAGAGGAGAAGCCTGAACCCGAGGCCGTTTACGAGACGAACTGCCACTGGGAAAACTGCAGCAAAGAGTTCGACACTCAGGAGCAACTCGTGCATGTAAGGAGGATTTAAGAGAGTCATTCACTCGCCGACGGACGTCAGTCCACACCAATATACTGCTATTTTCTTTCACATTTTGCTTCACATTTTGTCTCCAAAAAGGAAGAAAAGCCATGAAAGCAGCATAACAGCAGTCCATAACAGACTTGTATGCTATATGGCAAGTCAGTATGATAGATTTGTGTGATAAACAGAAAGAAAATCAACCCGTTATTCACTGATCATTTCCTGAAATCTGAAATCTCGCTTTTATTGCACCACTCAGTGTTGATATTGTTAACTAAAACTATTAAAAATTGTGGGAACACTTTATTTTACTGTATCATTGTTACATATGTTACATGCAGTTACTATAGTAATATTAATAATTACTATAAATTATGCATAATTACATCCATAAATTATGCATAATTACATCCATAAATTATGCAACTAACCCTAAAACAAACCAGACCCTAATCCTAACCCTATAGTAAGTGCATGTAGTTCATTAATATTACTCAGTACTTGATGTATAATTACAGTGTAACAAAGACACCTTCAAATAAAGTGTGACCAAAATTGTTTTTGTAATTGAAAAAAAGAAGCAAAATATAAACATTAAATGAAAAACTTAAAATTCAAGTTGAAGTTCTAAAATTACTAAAACTAAAAAAAATATATAATAAAATAAAAATATATAAAAAATACTAACGCTTTACAATGAGGTTTTGTTTGTTAGTTAACTACATTAGTTAACATGAACTAAGAGTGAAAATACTCCTAAAGCATTTATTAATCCTAGTCAATGGTGTCATCATAATAAATTATGACATCATATACAAAAGTTATTCATATTTCATGGTTCATAATCTGTTAATATTGTTTAATAGACCTGGGCTGCGTCTCCAGATAACGATCTCGTTAGCACTTAACGAACGTTCGTCTTCATTTCACGTGCGTTTCACAAAAACTGTGTTTAAGTGCTTGTCAAATGTCTCCTTGTAGTGATTTGGCTCGTAACTGAAGCACACGCTTGTGTTTTGAAATGTTTAGCCTGATTGTTGTGCATTTTCTACGAGGCCAATAATCTATAAAAGCACAAACCTACGGGTGGAGACACTAGCAAAAGGGCTGAACCAGAAAAAACCCAAGGAGATTAATGTCATTTTAGAGGAGGTGGAGCTATACAAACATACTAGTTTCAGCAGGTTTAAGGGCAGTCATACAAATAAACTAATATTTGTGGCAATAACCAACAATACATAGTATGGGTCAAAATTATCGATTTTTCTTTTATGCCAAAAATCATTAGGATATTAAGTAAAGATCATGTTCCATGAAGTTAATATATATAAAACATGTATTTTCTGTGAGTGAATGCGGCACAATCGCCAACATAAATGCACAACTTTAAAGGAGATTTTCTCAGTGTTTCGATTTTTTTGTTCCCTCAGATTCCAGATTTACAATAGTTGTATATCAGCCAAATATTGTCCTATCATAACAAACCATACATCAATGGAAAGCGTATTTATTCAGCTTTAAGATTATGTATGAATCTCAATTTTTTAAAAATGACCCATGTGACTGGTTTTATGGTCCAGGGTCACATATTATAATCACAATGCACTTGAATAAAGTTAAAGCTGTAATCCTCATAACTCCGTCTTCTTACGATGCACTTGGGGATTTATGATTTCTCCAGAGCACTCGTAGATCTACGATGATTTCCAAGTGCTACTGAAGTCATGATGCTTTTGGGAAACAGACCGTGATATTAAGATCAGTCGTACGATCATTTTTACGAACTTCTCAGGCTTACGATGCTCTTGGGAAACGCAGCCCTGAACTAACAATGAACAGTTGTGTTTTAATGAACTAATGCTAACAAGAATTATGAAATACTGTAACAAATGAATTTCTCATTTTAGTCAATCCATTAACTAATGAGATTTTATTAGTAAAGAATAAATAAAATCACACACAAAAATAAATCAAATAAAACTGAAAAATAAAAATAAACGCTAACTCTAAATATGCATAAATACTATAATAGTCTATAAATCAGACTGGCAGCAGGTGTTTTCCCACATCAAGCATCCCGTGTCTTGTGTCCTGATTTTCCCGTCTCTTGCGCAGCACATCAACAACGAGCACATCCACGGGGAGAAGAAGGAGTTCGTGTGTCACTGGAAGGACTGTTCTCGAGAGCAGAGACCCTTCAAAGCCCAGTACATGCTGGTGGTCCACATGCGCAGACACACCGGCGAGAAGCCACACAAGTGCACTGTGAGTTACAGCGGTGTCACATGACTTCTGTTCAAGCTGTGTCACATGACTTCTGTTCAACTCTCTCGAAACTGAGGATTAGGGCTGCATGATAGTGAAGAAAAATGAGTAACACTTTACTCGAAGGGGTGTGCATAAGACTGACATGACACCTTCATTATCATGACATGACACATGAATATGAAGGAGGTTTTATGCATGTTTATGTAACTGTCATTAAGTGTTATTCACTCGATTATGACATTTTTTATCCAAATATGACACTGTTTGAGATGTCTTTGTTATGACAACTTGACATAAACCAATACATCATAACCTGACACTAGCTGCGTTTCCATTACCCTTCAAATTGCGCAAATTTAAATTGCGAATTGAAAATACGCCCAATGGAAACACGTCAATTTCGCAAAAACTCCCATTTACTGTATCGCAAAAAAGTTTTTCCGCTCGCATGAGGAGGTTTTTCAGGCAATTCGAAAGAGAAATATTTCGCAAAACTACAATGGAAACATTTACAGTCACCTGACGTAGATGACGCGGTGTGTTTGGACAGAATACGAGACAGAGTTCTTTATTAAATTCATAAAAGACAAAAGAATTACAGGAATAATGGATTCTAAACCTCAAAAAAATGCCACAATCAAGACCTCGCAGCAGAACTGAGGGAGAAACACCCAGAAACTCCTCATATGTGCCGCTCACAAGTATAATAAGGGTCGTTCCACACCATTAATGCTTGTAAAACACTCATACATCTCCTGCGATTAGGTAATAATAATGGCCAGTGCAGTGGCTGGGATACAGTACAGAAACCTACCAACGTCCGTTGCCATGGTTTGTGGATTTACTTATCGCGAGAAGAAGTTTTAGTCGCATAACATCGGCTAATGGAAACGCCATCATTTCAAAATAGTTTTTTGTCGAAATTTAGAAAAAATCGCAAACGTTTTGTGCAAATCTGAAATGGAAACACGCCTAGTGTCTTTCTCATGACAACTTGACATTACCAAGACAACATAACCTGTCATAAATATGTCATAAATATGACATAGCAGATTACTCATCAAACTTAAGAAACTACTTAGCTTTATGGGTTGACATTACATTATATTTATGACCACTTTTTTTTTCCAGTGGTACAACTTGAATTTGTCATGAGAATGTCAGCAAGTGTTAATACTCTGTCAAATAATTTCATAACAGTGTCATGAATATTTTTCTTGACCTCAACTACAGTGATACAAATTTAATTTGTCATTAAAATGTCATTAAGTGTTAATGCTGTCAAAATATTTTGTAACTAAAACTGGAATACTGTGGGAAAAGTGGTCAGAAATATATTCCTGACATAGTTATAATGGCCTCATGACAGCCAATGTCAAGACCAAACACAAGACAGTTTAATGTAATATTAACCCATAAAGCTAAGTAGTTTCTTAACTACTAATTAATCTGCTATGTCATGTTTATGACACATTTATGACAGGTTATGATGTATTGGTTTATGTCAAGTTGTCATGACAAAGACATCTCAAACAATGTCATATTTAAATAGAAATGTCATAATTAAAGCGAATGACACTTAATGACAGTTGTCATAAACATGCATAAAAACTCCTTCATATTCATGTGTCATGTCAGTCTTATGCACAGCCTCATTAAACATAAACACAACTCATTAAATAATGCAATATTCAATATGCGATATGATAATGCTTAAAGTGTGTAAAATAAACAAATTATCTTTAAAATATATTTAAAATTATATGACCTACATACGTGTTTTACATTCTTTTGGTGACAGTAAAACATCCCTAAACTTCTGACAGTGAACATCAGTGTTTTACTGTATATCAGAAGAGTTATTCTAACATCAGTGTTTTACTGTATATCAGAAGAGTTATTCTAACATCAGTGTTTTACCGTATATCAGAAGAGTTATTCTAACATCAGTGTTTTACCGTATATCAGAAGAGTTATTCTAACATCAGTGTTTTACCGTATATCAGAAGAGTTATTCTAACATCAGTGTTTTACCGTATATCAGAAGAGTTATTCTAACATCAGTGTTTTACCGTATATCAGAAGAGTTATTCTAACATCAGTGTTTTACCGTATATCAGAAGAGTTATTCTAACATCAGTGTTTTACCGTATATCAGAAGAGTTATTCTAACGTCAGTGTTTTACCGTATATCAGAAGAGTTATTCTAACGTCAGTGTTTTACCGTATATCAGAAGAGTTATTCTAACGTCAGTGTTTTACCGTATATCAGAAGAGTTATTCTAACATCAGTGTTTTACCGTATATCAGAAGAGTTATTCTAACATCAGTGTTTTACCGTATATCAGAAGAGTTATTCTAACATCAGTGTTTTACCGTATATCAGAAGTGTTATTCTAACATCAGTGTTTTACCGTATATCAGAAGAGTTATTCTAACATCAGTGTTTTACCGTATATCAGAAGAGTTATTCTAACATCAGTGTTTTACCGTATATCAGAAGAGTTATTCTAACATCAGTGTTTTACCGTATATCAGAAGAGTTATTCTAACATCAGTGTTTTACCGTATATCAGAAGAGTTATTCTAACATCAGTGTTTTACCGTATATCAGAAGAGTTATTCTAACATCAGTGTTTTACCGTATATCAGAAGAGTTATTCTAACATCAGTGTTTTACCGTATATCAGAAGAGTTATTCTAACATCAGTGTTTTACCGTATATCAGAAGAGTTATTCTAACATCAGTGTTTTACCGTATATCAGAAGTGTTATTCTAACATCAGTGTTTTACCGTATATCAGAAGAGTTATTCTAACATCAGTGTTTTACCGTATATCAGAAGAGTTATTCTAACATCAGTGTTTTACCGTATATCAGAAGAGTTATTCTAACATCAGAATCAGAATCAGAATTCATTTATTCGCCCTGAATGTTTATACAGACAAGGAATTTACTTTGGCAGGAGGGTGCATACATATAACATACAACATATACCATATAGTATAAAATATAGGAGCACAAAAGAGCACCAAGAAATACCTTTTAAGGCATCGATGCAAATATGCAAGTGCAAATTGTAGCATTGAGTCAAAAAGTTTATACTTTAAGTCAGTGCAACATTTAAGGTCAGTGTCAATGAGGGATCCGTGCCTTATTGAAAAGGCTAGTGGCAGAAGGGAAAAAACTGTTCTTATGACGTGAGGTACTTGTCCTAACGGCCCTCAACCTTCTGCCAGAGGGGAGTAGCTGGAATAGGGAATTTCCAGGGTGGGAGGGATCAGCCACAATCTTTTTCATACGCCTCAGCACCCTAGAGGAGTACAAGTCCCCAAGGGAGGGCAGATTGCAACCAATCACCCTTTCCGCAGAGCGGATGATACGCTGCAGCCTGCTCTTATCCTTGGCCGTGCAAGCAGCATACCAGATGGTGATGGAGGAAGTAAGAATGGACTCAATGATGGCTGTATAAAAGTGCACCATCACTGTCTTCGTGAGGTTGAATTTCTTCAGTTGTCGGAGAAAATACATACGCTGGAGGGCTTTCTTGGCTAGTATGCTGGTGTTCAGCTCCCACTTAAGGTTCTGGGACAGGGTAGTACCCAGGAAGCAGAAGGACTCCACAATGGTTACTTGGGAGCCGCTCAAATTGATGGGAGTAAGTGGGGGTGTGTTCCTTCTGAAATCCACAACCATCTCCACTGTCTTTAGAGCATTTAGCTCCAAGTTGTTCTGGCTACACCAGGATACCATGTTGTCAACTTCCCACCTATAGTCAGTCTCATCCCCGTTGGAGATGAGCCCAATGATGGTGGTATCATCCGCAAACTTCAAGACTTTGACGGACGGGTGACTGGAGGTGCAGCTGTTGGTGTATAGGGAGAAAAGCATAGGAGAGAGAACACAGCCCTGTGGAGAGCCGGTGCTGATGGTACGTATGTCCGACACATGTGACCCCAGCTTAACACACTGCTTTCTGTCAGAAAGAAAATCTGTAATCCACCTACAGGTGGAAACCGGTACATTAAGCTGTAAAAGTTTATCCTGAAGCAGGGCAGGGATGATGTTATTAAAAGCAGAGCTGAAGTCTACGAACAAGATCCTTGTATAAGTAGCCGAAGAGTCCAGGTGCTGGAGGGTGAAATGTAGAGCCATGTTGACTACGTCTTCCACAGACCTGTTTGCTCTGTAGGCAAACTGCAGAGGATCTAAGAGAGGGTCAGTGATTGATTTAAGGTGGGCTAGCACTAGACGCTCAAAAGACTTCATTACCACAGAGGTCAGTGCGACGGGTCTGTAGTCGTTGTGTGCTGTAGGCCTTGGCTTTTTGGGCACAGGGATGATGATGGAAGACTTGAGACAGACTGGTACATGGCATGTTTCCAGGGAGGTGTTAAAGATGGTGGTGAATACAGGAGACAGCTGGTCCGCACAGTACTTAAGAGTAGCTGGAGAAATGGAGTCAGGCCCAGCTGATTTCCGTGGGTTCTGCCTCTTAAAGAGTCTATTCACTTCACTCTCTTGAATGGAGAGAGCCGACACTGTGGTGAGGGATGTATCTGGTGAGGGTGAATGTAGACCAGGACAGTCCAGTTGTCTTTCAAATCTACAGTAAAACTCGTTCAAGTCGTTGGCCAAGCGAGAGTCGTTAATGGTGCGGGGGGCTCTGGGCTTGTAGTTGGTAATCTGTTTAAGCCCCCTCCAGACAGAAGCCGAGTCGTCAGCAGAGAACTGTTGTTGAAGCCTCTCTGAGTACAGTCGTTTAGCCTCCTTCACAGCTTTTTCGAACCTGTTTTTCGACTCTCTAAAAAAGACTCTGTCCCCACTCCTAAACGCTTCTTCTTTCTCCACCCTCAACCTTCTGAGTTTACTTGAGAACCAGGGCTTATCGTTATTAAAAATCACCCTGGTGCGTGTTGGAATACAGCAGTCTTCACAGAAGCTGATGTACGACGTTACTGCCTCTGTGTGCTCATCCAGGCTGTTGGTAATAGCCCTGAACATGTCCCAGTCAGTAGAGTCCAAGCACGCCCGCAGGACTTCTAAGGCCTCACTGGTCCACCGTTTTGATGTTTTTACAGCAGGTTTACAGATTTTTAATTTCGGCCTGTAAGCAGGAATCAGGTGAACCATGGCATGGTCAGAGTGACCCAGTGCTGCTCGTGGGACTGCATGGTAGGCTTTACTGACTGTAGTGTAGCAATGATCCAGAGTGTTATCTCCTCTTGTAGGGCATTTAATAAATTGACTGTATTTGGGGAGATCATGGCTGAGATTACCTTTATTAAAATCACCTAGTACAATAACTAAGGAATCCGGGTTAGTTCGCTCCACGCTGAGTATCTGCTCAGCGAGTACACGCTGGGCTTCATTAACGTTGGCACTCGGTGCTATATAAACACCAACCAAAATGAATGACGCAAACTCGCGAGGCGAGTAAAAGGGTTTACAATTTATAGAAAAAGATTCCAAGTCTGAGGAACAATATTGCTGAATCACTGTAATATCAATACACCAGCTACTGTTAATATAAAAACAAATACCTCCGCCTTTCGTCCTTCCAGAAAGAGCCGTAACCCGATCCGCTCTCAGCAACCTAAAGCCGGCCAGTTGTAACGAAGAATCCGTAATCAGATCGCCCAGCCAAGTCTCCGAGAAACATAGGACAGACGCTGTTAGAAAGTCTCTGTTTTCCACCATCAGCAGCTGGAGCTCATCCATTTTGTTGCCCAATGAACGAACGTTCGAGAGGAAGATGCTTGGTAGCACAGGGCGTTTTCCACGTCCGCGTAGCCGCACAAGAGCACCCGCTCGCTTTCCCCTTTTACGCCGGCGTTCCCTTGCTTGAACACAGCCGAGCCTAGCTGTGGCTAGAATACCCACTAATTCTGCCATTGGGAGCAGGAAAGTGGGAAATAAATCCACTGGAGTTGTATGCCTGATGTTTAAAAGCGCTTCTCTTGTGAGAGAGCGCCGAAGATCATGACAAGACACTGAGTTAACAAACACCACAAAACAACATAAGACGCACCATCCGACCGTGGCTGCCATAAGCGGCGCCATTTATCAGTGTTTTACCGTATATCAGAAGAGTTATTCTAACATCAGTGTTTTACCGTATATCAGAAGTGTTATTCTAACATCAGTGTTTTACCGTATATCAGAAGAGTTATTCTAACATCAGTGTTTTACCGTATATCAAAAGAGTTATTCTAACATCAGTGTTTTACCGTATATCAGAAGAGTTATTCTAACATCAGTGTTTTACCGTATATCAGAAGTGTTATTCTAACATCAGTGTTTTACCGTATATCAGAAGAGTTATTCTAACATCAGTGTTTTACCGTATATCAGAAGAGTTATTCTAACATCAGTGTTTTACCGTATATCAGAAGAGTTATTCTAACATCAGTGTTTTACCGTATATCAGAAGAGTTATTCTAACATCAGTGTTTTACCGTATATCAGAAGAGTTATTCTAACATCAGTGTTTTACCGTATATCAGAAGAGTTATTCTAACATCAGTGTTTTACCGTATATCAGAAGAGTTATTCTAACATCAGTGTTTTACCGTATATCAGAAGTGTTATTCTAACATCAGTGTTTTACCGTATATCAGAAGAGTTATTCTAACATCAGTGTTTTACCGTATATCAGAAGAGTTATTCTAACATCAGTGTTTTACCGTATATCAGAAGAGTTATTCTAACATCAGTGTTTTACCGTATATCAGAAGAGTTATTCTAACATCAGTGTTTTACCGTATATCAGAAGTGTTATTCTAACATCAGTGTTTTACCGTATATCAGAAGAGTTATTCTAACATCAGTGTTTTACCGTATATCAGAAGAGTTATTCTAACATCAGTGTTTTACCGTATATCAGAAGAGTTATTCTAACATCAGTGTTTTACCGTATATCAGAAGTGTTATTCTAACATCAGTGTTTTACCGTATATCAGAAGTGTTATTCTAACATCAGTGTTTTACCGTATATCAGAAGAGTTATTCTAACATCAGTGTTTTACCGTATATCAGAAGAGTTATTCTAACATCAGTGTTTTACCGTATATCAGAAGAGTTATTCTAACATCAGTGTTTTACCGTATATCAGAAGTGTTATTCTAACATCAGTGTTTTACCGTATATCAGAAGAGTTATTCTAACATCAGTGTTTTACCGTATATCAGAAGAGTTATTCTAACATCAGTGTTTTACCGTATATCAGAAGAGTTATTCTAACATCAGTGTTTTACCGTATATCAGAAGAGTTATTCTAACATCAGTGTTTTACCGTATATCAGAAGAGTTATTCTAACATCAGTGTTTTACCGTATATCAGAAGAGTTATTCTAACATCAGTGTTTTACCGTATATCAGAAGAGTTATTCTAACATCAGTGTTTTACCGTATATCAGAAGAGTTATTCTAACATCAGTGTTTTACCGTATATCAGAAGTGTTATTCTAACATCAGTGTTTTACCGTATATCAGAAGAGTTATTCTAACATCAGTGTTTTACCGTATATCAGAAGAGTTATTCTAACATCAGTGTTTTACCGTATATCAGAAGAGTTATTCTAACATCAGTGTTTTACCGTATATCAGAAGTGTTATTCTAACATCAGTGTTTTACCGTATATCAGAAGAGTTATTCTAACATCAGTGTTTTACCGTATATCAGAAGAGTTATTCTAACATCAGTGTTTTACCGTATATCAGAAGAGTTATTCTAACATCAGTGTTTTACCGTATATCAGAAGAGTTATTCTAACATCAGTGTTTTACCGTATATCAGAAGAGTTATTCTAACATCAGTGTTTTACCGTATATCAGAAGAGTTATTCTAACATCAGTGTTTTACCGTATATCAGAAGAGTTATTCTAACATCAGTGTTTTACCGTATATCAGAAGAGTTATTCTAACATCAGTGTTTTACCGTATATCAGAAGAGTTATTCTAACATCAGTGTTTTACCGTATATCAGAAGTGTTATTCTAACATCAGTGTTTTACCGTATATCAGAAGAGTTATTCTAACATCAGTGTTTTACCGTATATCAGAAGAGTTATTCTAACATCAGTGTTTTACCGTATATCAGAAGAGTTATTCTAACATCAGTGTTTTACCGTATATCAGAAGAGTTATTCTAACATCAGTGTTTTACCGTATATCAGAAGTGTTATTCTAACATCAGTGTTTTACCGTATATCAGAAGAGTTATTCTAACATCAGTGTTTTACCGTATATCAGAAGAGTTATTCTAACATCAGTGTTTTACCGTATATCAGAAGAGTTATTCTAACATCAGTGTTTTACCGTATATCAGAAGAGTTATTCTAACATCAGTGTTTTACCGTATATCAGAAGTGTTATTCTAACATCAGTGTTTTACCGTATATCAGAAGAGTTATTCTAACATCAGTGTTTTACCGTATATCAGAAGAGTTATTCTAACATCAGTGTTTTACCGTATATCAGAAGAGTTATTCTAACATCAGTGTTTTACCGTATATCAGAAGAGTTATTCTAACATCAGTGTTTTACCGTATATCAGAAGAGTTATTCTAACATCAGTGTTTTACCGTATATCAGAAGAGTTATTCTAACATCAGTGTTTTACCGTATATCAGAAGAGTTATTCTAACATCAGTGTTTTACCGTATATCAGAAGTGTTATTCTAACATCAGTGTTTTACCGTATATCAGAAGAGTTATTCTAACATCAGTGTTTTACCGTATATCAGAAGAGTTATTCTAACATCAGTGGGGTTTATAGGGGTTATCCTACATTAGGGTTATTAAACAACAGAAACTGAACAATCAAATGTAAAAATAAAACACTGCTTAGTTTTCACTGTATGAATTAAATACTGATTCTTATTAAAGCTACAAAAGTTCTTCAGCCGAGAGCAGAGAGTGGTTTTCTCTTCATCTTTTGTTCATGACTCCAGTTATTGCAAGCCGATGTGATATGCAAATCACGATATATACATTTGCAATATTTCTATAATTTGGATATATTGTGCAGCCCCACTGAGTGTAACTGTTTATGTTGGTGTGCATCAGTTTGAAGGCTGTAATAAAGCGTACTCGCGTCTGGAGAACCTGAAGACTCATCTGCGCTCACACACCGGAGAGAAGCCGTATGTGTGTGAGCACGAGGGCTGCAACAAGGCCTTCTCCAACGCGTCCGACCGAGCCAAGCACCAGAACAGAACACACTCCAACGAGGTACACACATTATTGCAATTAATTTTTTGTAAGACATAAACTGACTAAACAAAAAACTTTATTGCAGTTAATTAAAAAATATTGCAAATATTTTGTTGTAAGACAAAAATGTACTAAAAACTGTACGAATACTGATCGCAATTTATTATTGCATTTGATGTATTTTTAAAACTTTATTGCAATTGATTAAATGCCTGAAACAAAAAAACTGTAGAAAGGAACACTGATCACAATTGATTTCTGCAATTAATTTATATAAAAACTTTTGTAATTAATTATTGCAATTAATTTGATCACTGATCACAATTTATTATTACATCAATTTATTATTAAAAAAATGTAGGTTATTTTTTATCAAAGGACCAAAGACTAAAGTACTACACATGATAAGAAACGAGTTTGTGTTTCACTGGAATGACTATTTTTTTAAATGTCATGTTTATCTGCTGGATATTGTTCTTTTATAATGTACTTCCAGATCTATAAATCTTTTATTAGTTGCATCAGTTTAAACACACTTTCAAACAGCATTTCTATTTGATTTCAAAGTATCTGTGTTGCACTTTTCATGATATAAAAATCAAAGCAGCAGAAAAATGCGTCACTTCATTTAATACAGTCTAACCTGACATTCTTTATTAAATGATGCCAAACAGGAGGAGAAATACTAAAAGCAATAAACTAGTAGTGTAAACTATCACAGTGTGTTGGTTTCTAAAGGTTTGGCTCCAGCTGTAGATCACATGTCAACATGCTCTCCTCTCTCTGGCCTTCAGAAACCGTACGTTTGCAAGATTCCCGGCTGTACGAAGCGCTACACGGACCCGAGCTCTCTGAGGAAGCATGTGAAGACGGTTCACGGGCCGGAGGCTCACATCACTAAAAAGCACCGTGGAGACACGGGTCCGCGCGCTCCGGGTCTGACCCCGGCTGGCCAGAACTCAGAGCTTCTGATAGAGAAAGAGGAGAGAAGCCGAGAGGACTGCAAATTACTCGCTCCAGAATCCACACTGGTAAGGCTTGATCCCAATGCTCATTCTAATGGATAGTAGGATTGCACGATATGTGACCCCTGGATCACGTCACCAGTCTCGAGTCGCACGGGTTTATCTGTATGGGTCAAAATTATAGATTTTTCTTTTCTGCCAAAAATCATTAGGATATTAAGTAAAGATCATGTTCCATGAAGATATTTAGTAAATTTCCTACCGTAAATATATAAAACATGTATTTCTGTGAGTGAATGCAGCACAATCGCCAACATAAATGAACAACTTTAAAGGAGATTTTCTCAATGTTTCGATTTTTTTGCACCCTCATATTCCAGATTTACAATAGTTGGATCTCGGCCAAAATATTGTCCTATCCTAACAATCAATGGAAAGCTAATTTATTCAGCTTTCAGATGATGTATAAATCTCAATTTCCAAAAATTGATCCATGTGACTGGTTTTGCGGTCCAGGGTCACATATATCGTTTTAGCACCGATATCGCGATGTGCGATGTCAAGTATAGGGATAATAGTTGATCTGTGATCTATAGCGGCTCCCCAGTTCGGAACATATGTGATTCGCAGATTAATTGCTAAGTTTAACCATCATAGAGTGAAAGTTTATCCTATGCATGTTTTTATTTCGAATCAGGCATTAGGTTTTCTGTGCGCAAACACAGAGCACGTGAACGCCGAATTCAGTTCTCCTTCTCTTACTTTTGAGCTTAAACGGACACGTGCACGCAAAATGAAGTCAAAATGCCCGTCTCGGCGAGTATCCTCGTAAACACTTTGTAAACACATTAGGTTGTGTGTTGTAAACAGAGAAAGAAAATGGATGCGTGTCATTTATATTTATAAGGCTTTATCCCAATGCTCATTCTAATGGATTCTAATGGATAGTCGTTTTAGCATCGATATCGCGATCGCATGATGTGTGATGTCAGGTATAAGGGATCGTAGTTGATCTGTGAGCTGTAGCGGCTCCTCCTCCTCCTCGGTTCAGAACGCATGTGATTCACGGATTATTTCCAAAGTTTAACCATCATAGAGTGAAAGTTTAGCATTTGCATGTGTTTGTAAATTGAGACAGCACGTGAACTCCGAATTCATTTCTTTTTCTCTTTCTTTTGAGCTTAAACGGACACGTGCACGCAAAATAAAGTCAAATGCCCGTCTCGCCGAGTATCCTCGTAAACACAGTCGGTTGTGTGTTGTTAACAGAGGAAGAAAACAAATGCATGTCATTCATAAAGTATTAGGTCCCTGCACTCGTCTTAAAGTGACAGAAGCCTAATATACCCTCAGCTGTTTGTGTCACCAATGGTGATTAAAAGAGAAAGAGAAAATTACTTGTAGCTTTAACGAAGATAAATTGTATTAATTAATTAATTATATTGGTTATATGTCATTTATACAGTGAAGACTGTTATTTTACATTTGAGTATTGAATTTCTGTACCTGAACACTGTTAGATTTACCTGAAAAACTTAAAGCACTGATTATTTCAATTGTATTTTTTTATTTCTATTGTATTTATCTACGCTAGTAATTTGTTTTATTATTTACCATGCAGATTCACCCCAATTATCCTAGATTTATTTTCAAATAGAGCTATTAATCATCTGGTTGTTCAATTTGTTTTTATATCGCAATATATATCGCAGAAAAACAAAATATCACAATGCAAGTTTTTTTCCAATATCGTGCAGCCCTAATGGATAGTCACGTGCATAATAACTACAATTACATCTTGAATCATTTCTCTCGTCCTCTAGAAATCTCAGCCAAGCCCCGGTGGCCAGTCGTCCTGTAGTAGCGAACGCTCTCCACTAGGGAGCGCCAACAACAACGACAGCGGTGTGGAGATGAACCTGAACGCGGCGGGCAGTCTCGAGGACCTGACCACACAAGAGGAGAACGGGAACGCCGGTGTGTCCGAGTCCAGCGCTGGTGTGGGGTCGATGTGCATGTCCGTTCAGGCCTTGAAGAGGTTGGAGAATCTGAAGATTGACAAACTGAAGCAAATCCGCCGGCCAACCCCACCTGGACGGAGCGGAGGGAACAAACTACCGGCTCTCTCAGGTAAAACACAAAGCAGATCAAGCACCTGATCGCAGGTTATTTAACTCATAGACAGTCAAACCAAAAATTATTCAGACACCAGATATAATTTTTGTTATTTTTTTTTACTAGTAGGTGCAGGACACTATAGTTTAAATAATTTATGTAAGTGAAGATAGCAAAATAAAGTAAACTGTGACATATTATACCCAAAAATCCTTCATTCAGTGACTACCAGTAAAATGTATACAAATTTGGGACCAAATATTACATATATACATAATATAATTAATGCAAAAATTAAAACTGACTAAAATGAATGAATATGACTTGACAATATTTCCAGGATATAAAAAAGAAAAAAAGATTGAGTGCCAGATTGATTTACTTACAGCTTGTGCCAGCACAAACCCTATTTTGGCCATAAGAAACTACTGTCAGGATTTACTAAAGACAACACAGTGAATGATTAGTGCTGAAAAGCTGTGGACAAGGTTATTATTTGCGGCTGACCTTATTAAATATGCATTTGTAGGAGTTTCCCATTAAGGCGCAACATTTATGGGAGGAGTATTTAAATCTATCATGCAAGGTGATTTCCTAAGGTTTACGCTCGTCAATTTACTGTTATTTGCGGCATTATTCACCACCCAAAAAAGCATGTCTTAAACCAGACAGTAATTTGCACTGCTTTTGGTAGATTGTGTTGGTCATTATGGAAATGTTCCGGCTGTGCGTAGAACTTTCCACTCCCATTTGAGCCTTTTTGGGATTTCACTCCCAAAAAAAAAAAACATTTATTATGCTAGATCATCATCGGAACTTTGTGCTGTGCTGTGAGGATGTATTCATTTGGCATTATACGCATTTAAAGTCCCCCTGTGGTGAAAATCCAGCTTTTAATGTTGTTTATGTGTCTATGTGGTGTTTTTAATAAGCTTGAAGACAAACCATGTGTAAATTCATAAGTCGACACCATTGCTGAGTATTTTCTCCTTAAAACTGCAGTGAACCAAAAACACGCTTTGAAATCGCTGGTTGTATCACTACCTTGTAACCAATCAGGTCAATGTGTGATCGACAACTAGTGGATCTCTGAGCTGAGTGAGTGAGTGGAGGCGGGGCTCATTTGCATATTCATAGAACCGCGTATACTAAATGAGGCAAGGGTGTCGATTTACATTCAAGATATTTTAAAGCACAAAGACATTTTTTTTTTCAAGGAAAAACATTTAAATATGTAATTTTACTGATCAAAGATGAGTTTTAAGGGATACGATTATTGACTACAGGGGGACTTTAAGGTTTACATGTTATAGTAATACATTGCTAGCCTCATGGTTTTCTCTGTAATTCTAATGCTAATTCTGCTTCCTTCTCTGCTTCTTTCAGCAACAGGAGAGATGATGGGCATGTGTGCGCCCTCGCCCTTACTTTCCAACCGGCGAGTAATGGAGCTTTCTGCTCCTGATCTGGGTGGAGTAACCGGAATGGGAATGTCTTGCCAACCGAACGATCGGCGCGGCAGCGGCACCAGCAGCCTCAGCTCTGCTTACACAGTTAGCCGTCGTTCGTCAATGGTCTCGCCGTACCTGTCAAGCCGACGCTCCAGTGACGTGTCCCAGGTGGGTCACTGCCAATCCGTGATGGGAACCGATGTGCCCGGTGACCCACTGTCTCCTCAGAGCAGCCAAAGAAGTGGATCATGCCAGAACGCTGGTGGATTGCCAGGTCTACCAAGTCTCACACCGGCACAGCAATATAGTCTGAAAGCTAAATACGCGGCAGCAACAGGCGGTCCACCGCCAACCCCGCTACCCAACATGGACCAACCCGGTAGATTCTTGAGGGAATGCCATGGCCAGCCTCTTCCTCCATTTATGCAGCAAGGTGGCATGAGAAGGCACAGTGCTAACGCTGAATACGGCACAGGAGTGATCTATCCACACCAGGCACCCGGAAACAACACGAGACGCGCTAGTGATCCAGTGCGCTCAGGAGCCGATCCGCAGGGTTTACCCAAAGTGCAACGCTTTAATAGCCTGAGCAACGTGTCCCTAATGAGTCGTCGCAACGCGTTGCATCAGTGCGGATCTGACGCGGCTCTCAGCCGGCACATGTACTCGCCTCGTCCACCAAGCATCACTGAAAATGTCATGATGGAGGCCATGGCTATGGAACCTCACGGGAAAACCGAAGGAAACATGATCCCAGGTGGAGACCGAGCTTACATGGGCTACCAGCAAACTCAGCTACACCCTCACAATGCAAGTCAACTGTCTCCTGGACAAGAAGGCTTGGGTTGCATGGATCAAGTCTTCCAATCTCAAATGCAAGGTCCGTACCAGGGTCAGCGCGAGGAGATCTGCACAACTGGAGTGATTGGTCAAGCTGACATTGCAAACAATCTCCTACAGCAAGCTGAGTATGGTATGAGTACCTGTCAGCTTAGCCCATCTGGCCCACACTTTCCTAGTCAAGGTGATGGATCAGGGCCATGGGGACCAACTAACCAACTCCACAGTCCTCAAACCGGCATGCAGTTCCAGGGTGTAGGCATTCAAGGACAGCACTACCATCAACAGGGCGTATATGACCCTACATCTGACCCTGGCCATCAAAGAGTTACTGTAAAACCTGAACAGTTCCATCCGTCAATGGGAGGATCCAGTTCTTGCCAGAACATCAAACCTCTACACCAGCATCGGCATAATGCAAACATGCAGGGATATCCACCGCCAGGCCAAGGCCTCATGGGCAGATCCTCTAATGCAAGCTGTGACTTTCTTCACGGCCAGATGGGAACGCAAGCCGGTCTTCCGCAGCAAAGCCAAGCGGGATCATTCCCGAGTGGAGGAGGTATAAATCTTGCACTTGCGGAGAGCCGCAGGTCGCAGACACCAATGCATCAAATGAAAGAGATGATGGTGAGGAACTACGTGCAATCCCAGCAGGCTCTCCTATGGGAACAGCAGCAGGAGCAAAGGGTAGTCGATGGCCTCTCTGGGAAGCCTGATGGGATAGACATGGGAGGACAAACGGCAATGATTCAACACAGTCCACAGCATCAACAACCTAACCAGAACCTTTATCCCGGTAATGCTTATCAAGGCTATCCGAATCAGAACTTAATGAGCCCACCGCAAAATCGAGTTCCCGGTTCTGTTAAGGAGCATACAGCTGGGATGCAGGGATCGTGCTACGGGCCGGATATAGTGCCAAGACCACCTCAGGGACGAAAGCCTTTGAGTCGCCAGAACAGTCTTTCCCAGTCCCAACAAGCAGGTGGAGCTTACCTGGGAAGCCCACCTCACCTCAGCCCGGTCCACTCCACCGCCAGTCCCAGAAGAGGAGTGCGCCTCCCACCGGTACAACAACAGCATTCGGAAAACTTCACAAATAACAACAACCCCATGTACTACACAGGCCAGATACACATGCACCATGACATTGAGAAACCTCAAGATGGTCCATGCCTGGCCCAGCAACACCTGACTGGGATAGACCCTAGTACCAAACCCACATCGATGGCCTACTCAGAACCAGCGCCCATGTCCAACGCCTTAGAAAACCTGGACTTGGAGAACGCTCAGATTGACTTTACCTCCATCATCGATGACCCAGAGCCTTCATCTTACAGTCCAATAAACCCACAGCACCATTGCTCCTCTCAGACCTCCTCTCGTCTCACCACACCCCAAACCTCCATCACCCTTCCAAGCGGCCTGTCTAATATGGCAATCGGGGACATGACCTCAATGCTGACGTCCCTAGCTGGGGAGAACAAGTACTTGAACACGTTGTCTTAAAGTGTTTCTGCAAATAACAGGGCCAAAGTGAGCATGTGGACTCAGAAACTATTGCCCTCACGACACTAAAGGTTCCTCTGAACGTCCCTTTTCTTGCTCGTATGCCACTTACTGATTAGGGATGCACGATGTGACATTTTTGGCCGATATCGATAACCGATAATTTGAAAGCCGATAACCGATATCTTGGCCGATAAATCTAAATCCACATTTTTTATCATTTTTGAGAGCCTGATTACAAAATACTAAAGTCTCACCATTAAAAGCCATGTCTCAAGCACACAATTATAATGTTCTCATGATAATTTGATGTAGCCGATATGACAGACTTGTGCTGCACATGTTGCACTTTTCCTGTATTTTCCTTTTTTGAAGAGATTGTAATCATATTTCAATTAATTCAAAATCATCATGTTGAACAGTGCACATCTGAAGTGTCTCAGCTGATGGAAATAATCCATTATTTATCGGCTTTAATATATAAGTCAAATTTTCTTATCGGGCCGATAACATTATAAATGAACATATATCAGCCGATACCGATATGGTGGCCGATATATATCGTGCATCCCAGGTACTGATGGTTCTGCTGGTGTCCAATATGGGATCACACAGATTTTGCGTAATGGTGTTTTAAGTGTGTAAAATATGTTGCTTGACATTACCGCCTAAAGACTATTATTCAAGGGGCATTCCAGTCACTACTGTGAGGCTGTAAAGATGGAAGTCTTTGTTTAAAATGTAAATATGAGCATTGGACTGTAAATGGTGGCAAGATAGAAACAAAGAAAATTTACTTTTAGATATATATCTGGACTTGGACTGTCACATGAACACCACATAAGAAGACTGAAATACAAAGTGAGTGAATGTGTCGAGGAAGAAGCTGGTAGGCACATTCTCTTAAAGTATTGGTGAAGACAGGACTCAAGTGCCTTAGACCATTGTGGCCTCTAATCTTTGATTTCTCACAGGTACGACATGTTGGAGAAAACGAGACAGTTGAGACACATGGATGGATGGATAAACAGTATGAAGCCCAAAGTAGACTTCAGCGTAACACCTAGCGTATGAGTACAGCACAATGCATAGCCTTTCAAAGTATACTCCATTTGATAGTGTGCATGAACACAGGCGGTCGACAGCAGCGCACAACAACGTTTCATCTTGTCTGCGCGATTTCTTTCCAGAAGTCATGAGCAATAAAACACGTCTTGGTACTCTTTTAAACTAGAGTTCTGTGTATGTATGAACTATGGAAGCTTGTTTCTGCCAGAGAATAAAAAATAAAAAAGGTAATTGCAACATTAAATCACGCAATTCTGACTTTATAACTCGCAATTGCGACTTTTTATCTCACAATTCTGACTTTTTTTCTCACAATTGCGAGTTTACATTTTCTCAGAATTGCATGATATAGTCACAATTGCGAGTTATAAAGCCAGAATTGCGTGATATAATGTTGCAATTGTGTGTTATAAAGTCAGAATTGTGAGATATTAACTCGCAATAATGAAGAATTCTTTTATTCCTTAAAAATATCTCGCAATTCTGACTTTATATCTTGCAACTCTGAGAAGATGTAAACTCGCAATTGTGTGATAAAAAAGTTGCAATCTTTCAAAATGTTTTATTCTGTGGCGGAAACAAGCTTCCATACTGAACTTCCTCACACAAGCAGGCGTTTATTGTTTTGGGTCTTCTGGAGTTTGTTGTTCCGTCCATTTATTTTTCATCCATGAAGAGGCCAGGACAGTGTCGCCTTGTGGACAAACTAATTAGTGCAACAACAAAAAATTCAAGGCGTATGCACAAGCTGCGGATAGTAAAAACAGGCTATAATGTTGACAAAATGTACGTATACTTTACGTATACCAAAAAAAAGTATACTTTGGGCTTAAGAGAAAGCGTTTCTTATTAAAACTCATTGCTTACTGTCATAATGGCAGATTACAGAACAGTATTTTAAAGACTTGTCAATTATCTCTCTAGGTCTAGACAAGTGCCTCCGAATCATAATATTCATTCAAAGTTGTAGTGTTTGTTTTCTGATTGTTTGACTAGTCTGCTTTCAGACAGATACGTTAAAGGGTAACGGCACTGAGATGTGTTTTTTGTAATGTTTCTCTTTAGTCTGCGCTGCGCTACATAACCCAAGCTAAGCATGCATATGCATTGCACTGACAACAGCACTGAGCTGAGGAGAAGTGATGAATTTTTATTATAAAGTTTCCATATAGTTACATACAGTGCAGGTACTTGATGTTTGTCAAGCTTTTGGTTTTAAGTCCTCTGTTATTTCAACACTTGTGCCTATCTCGTTTTTTATCATGTAAGTGTTATGGAGGGGTGCGGTACGGACTCGACCCTTTCTAAAATCCCAGTGTTTCCACTTTCCGTGGCATACCAAAGACGACTGGCACTGAGACGAGGCCACACTTGATATTTGCGAGAAACACCGTCATGTGCTTCCATATTGCTGTGATAAAGAATGTTTCCTCTTTTTTTTTTAAGGAAAAAAAAAAAAAACATTTTGTGGTTTTTGCATTTCTGTGTGTTTTTATATCTGTCACAGTTCACTCAAATGTTTTTTGCTGGCAAAAGTTCATCAAGTAGCAACAGATTTATGATATTAGCATTTATCCCATCTATTTACAAGTGATATTTTTGCGTACCATTTTCTACATTTTTGTACAAAGGTACTATATTATACCAGTTTATAAATAAACAGAGCCTGTGATGGAAGAAGATGATGTGTTGTACTGTAATGTTTCTTTTGTGCCACTCCAGAAAACACAGAAAATATTGGACAACAACATCATTTGTGTGTGCATTTTACAGTCTTTTCCAACTGCTTGCACACAAAATCCTTACTTGTCACACAATTTCTGAAACCTGACACAAAACTGCAAACCCATACACTAGTTCTCGGCCCTTCGATTCAGTTTTCAATTTCATAAAACACTTTTTGCAAACCACAACATAATTCTCTATGATTTCCTTTTTTAAACACAACCTATCAAAATGCCACAGTAATTCATCAGAGCCTCACACACACACACTCCTCACATGTGCAAACACACATTGCTTTACTGAACACCAACCAATCATGGCTTTAGAATAGGCCTATAAATAGGTCAAAGGTCGAGTTATAGGTTTTTCGGACTGTGTAATACCGTATTCACAACCACAAATGCTTACAGTAAAAAAATTAAGTTTCGTTTCAATCTTGCTTTCGTGTTTACTGTGAATTTTTCAACATCTCTCAGCCAATTACTTTCAGTCTTGTACAGAAACACACACAGGTGTTCATGAAAGAAGAGCTTTAGGTTTTGAATAACTGATATATCCAAAAATATAATATTATGGCAAAGGTGTTTGCAACGTCAGACAAATGTTTGCTTTTGAGATACTTGTGATATTTTGAATGCAGTGCTTCATTTTGCCAGAGATGTGAGGCATTTTGCATTTTGTGTGTGTAATTCATGGATTTGTGTGTAAAGTTTTGGAAAAAAAAGAGGCAAATATTTGACCGTGTGTGTAAGCAGTTGAAAAAAACCCTGTAAATGCTTCAGTATATGTGTTCACCGCTATTCTTTTCACACGTCAGATGTCCTCTAGATGGCGGCAGCGCTACGGCTCATGATCTTTGTTGAGTCTCGAGAGCCACACACAGGGTTTGTGTTACACTGCCATATTAGATCCCTCCTCCTTTAGTTACAAAGAGAACATTTTTGCTCACTAATACTGAAATCTCGGTGACAAAGCTAATCCTCTCCATACTTGGCCTTTCCCTGTCCCTGATTATAAGATCAAAAGAAAGATTTTCCTGCACCACATGCCAGTGTGTGTTTGAGTGTATAATGCTGTAGCTCTCGGTCCCTGGTACCCTGATTCGGCCCCATGGATCTAATACTGTGTGCGGCGCGTAACCAATGAAGACCATCGCCAACTCCTCTGACTCAATTCTCCCATCTGTTATTCGCTATATAACCGGCCGATCCTCTTTTACCTTGCTCCCATCCTCATTAGCCAACGCATCTTGCCCTCCTTCATCATTAGTGGTTTTTTGCTCAGGCAAGTATCCTTTACTTTTGCTCATACTTAGTAGAGATGCGCGATATATCGGCCACCATATCGGTATCGGTCGATATATGTTCATTTTTAATGTTATCGGCCCGATAAGAAAATTTGGACGATATATAAAAGCTGATAAATAATGGATTATTTCCTTCAGCTGAGACACTTCAGATTGCTTGAAATATGATTGGAATCACTTCAAAAAGTAAAATACAGTTTCAGTGAAGAAAGTCTGTCATATCGGCTACATAAAATTATAATGAGAACATTATAATTGTGTGTTTGGGACATGGATTATAATGGTGAGACTTTTGTTTTTATAATCAGGCTCTCAAAAATTATATCAAAATTTGGATTTAGATTTATCCGCCAAGATATCGGTTATCGGCTTTCAAATATAAAGAATTATCGGTTATCGATATCAGACAAAATTTTCATATCAGTGCATCACTAATTCTTAGGGTTACCTCAAGTATTGAACCCGTTTGTGCTATGAACATGAACGATTACTCAAATCATGTGGTTTGTTGAAGAGTGCGTTAGTCATTTAAAATAAAAAAATGATTTGCATATTTTGCAAAACTAAAAATCATCTAGTTTGCTTTTACTTTGAATTTAAAATCATTAAGCAAAAATGTATGTTTATTTTGAGATGCCTATTAACTCTGAAACAACAAGAATCAATGCAAGCCCTTACTGCTATATGCACTCAATACACTGAACCGATATACAGCGAATGCACTAGTTTAAGATCTGCAGGAGAGAGCAGAGGTTTAGCAGATCTACAGCCTGACTTAAGCCACAATCGACTGAGCTGAGGTTGCTGATACAAATGGAAATGGCAAAATAAGCGCTGAGGTTTTCACATGCAAAGAAGTGAAACCAGCATAATGACTTTTCTTTTCTTGGTTTGCCATTCAAGTCGAGCCTTTTTATTCTCTTTGTCACAAAGGTTGGCATATAATTAACTCCTGTTTAATATGCTGTTAAAGAAGACTCCTCCCTTTGCTCCTTCTCTGAACCCCTGCCAAACTCCGGCACGCTGGAAATCCCACGGGACACCCCACCCTAGGGCGTCCCTCAGTGTGTATGAGGTGTTGGAGACCATGTGGTGCCCAGATTCCTGCTCTTACAGACTGTTTTTAGGCTCATTGCACACCGCAAACTGCACTCTTTGCACATAAAGGTTCCTCGTTTATAACATTAATGCAAATAACGCTTTCTTACCATCATCTACAGGGACAGAGGTAAAGTGCTGAATGAGGCTTTTCTTTGTGTCTTAACTCCTCACATCCAAGATCCACAGCAGGGTGTAGGTTTATGACCCATTCCATCTCTTTTCCTCTCCTAGACAAAAGGACCGTGACCTCTCATCCCTTCTCCTTTTCTCTGGCTTTCACCACCTGAAACCCTTTATTTTATGTCCCTAAAAACAAATGTCCATTAGAAACGGCAAACACAAGCTCTTTTGCTCTTTAAAATGCACATTTGCACAGGATCCAGTGTTAAAAGAAACCATAAAACAGTGTTAGTTTTAATACCTTGGAAATTAATATGGTAATTATCCTGTTCTTCAATGGAAATTAAAGTACTATGCGCTAGTATTAGCACCAGATATCATCATTGAACCATTGTACCAACACAGTATTTATGTAAACGAATCCCGTTGGCAATTCTGTGTAGAATAACGGCAAACAAGTCAGATATTAAAGGAAGAACAGATAACGTTATGGAGGGTGAGTCTTACAACTTAATTTACGATGTTTATGCTAAGCTAAATCTCCAAGAAATATATACAAAACATTTTTCTTTTAAATCTCTGTAATTATGTGGTAATATTTGGCGTTGTGGGTTTTCTTGTAATGTCTGTAAGAACGTTTTTTTTCCAGACAAAAAGAAAAATCCGCCCTGTTGTAAAAACAACGATTAAGATAAAGTTATTTTCCCCTCAGAATCCACGAGTTCGTTGCCGCGCTTTTTTCTCTGGCGCGAGCCAGGAAAATAAGATATATAACCAAGACAACATATAATCGATAGTTTTCAAAGATCTGAAAATAATGTTGGCCTATAATATATCACAGATGGCGTGTTATTATAGTTAGATAGCCTCATTTTACATTGTTGACTAATACAAGACAACAAAAAATGACATTAATAATAATTAGCAAGCGGAATGTCATTAATTACTTAACCATTAACATAATATAAAGGGGGAAAAGTAATTTATTTCGAAGTGCTTAGGGATCAAGGTCCACCCTACCTCGCGCGCCTCAGGAAGTATTGCGCGGGCATTATCATGACAGTACGCGTTCAGGTGGGTGTGTGTGTGTGTGAGTGTGTGTGTGAATGCCAAGGTAGGGGTCCTAAAACGGTGTGTTGGAGTTTTTCTGATGTTTTCTTTTTCAGTTGCTAAACAGATTACCGTTCAATTACACGCACAAAAGAGGTGACAATGCAATACTTCCTACAGCGATCAACAGGAGAAGGGGAGCTGATGGGGGGGTGAACAGGTGCGATTCGCTCACAAAACACCTACCTGTGCATATTTTACAGGTAGAATATTCACGTGGGCGATCAAAAAAGTGAAACTTTTGTGCACAAAAAAAAAAAAAAGTATGCAATTTTAGCTAGAGTAGCCTACAGTTAAATTGCTTTAACGTTTTATTTGGTCAAGTTTTTCGCACGCATAGTAGGCTATACATACCTTTTACGATGAATAAAATATGCCCAACATTATTGCTATATGCGCTTTTAATTTTTAACACGGCCTACTTATACCAAATATATGTAGCCTATGCCAAAATCAAATCACTTTATTGTCATAACACCATGTAGCCTGCCCTACACAACTGTACAGCTGGTGAAATTCTTTGAAATGCATGGACATATATGTCATATACTGTCATATAGTTGATGTCATATATATAATCTCCACAGCATGACATTATTTAACGTTGGTATTTATGACCAGCAGAATCAGACATGAACATAAATGTCTATTTTATTCAAATAATAATAATAATAAAAAAATAAAAAAATCCAGCTAAGAACTGACACACTTTCTTTTTCAATTTCTCTCTTCTTACAACACACACTCCGGGCTGACCCCAGACCTGCCTCCGATGATGATGATGACATCACCAAAGCCTGTGATCGCGACGCGCGTCTGAGCGCCACTGCAGTCACAGCGCGAGCGATGCGGAGCGACACTTCACGCGTTTATCCCACCGATCCGTGCGCGCGATCCCCGGTTAAACACGGAGACGACATGACGGAGAGGATCCGAGGAAAGCGGAGAAAACAAGCGAACCCGCGGAGGAACCAAGGTCAGTCAGTCGTGCATTAGAAGTTTGTGAAGTGTCCGGGTTATTCCTGCAGTCATTCATTCCGCTAAACTAACTAGATCAGTTAGTTAGAGGCTCTGTTAGCTAGAACTACTTCCCAAACTATTATTCCATGCATACATGGATAAATGAAAAGCGGGAAACATGTCTACATTTATTTTTTGAATGTTGACTATCAAAGTTTGCAGAACTTGCGGTGCGCTTTGCATCATTTCTGCAGTCCTCAGCATCACGTTTTCATTGACTTTTACAACATTCTGCTGCACTACTTGTTGCACTTCCTCACAGAGTTAATTTCTGGGGTTTTACTAATAAAAAAAAAAAAGTTGTTTCTATTTTTATTTGTCAATTCCAATAGAATAAACGCTAAATAGAATCTCATAGAATATTATACGTGCTATTAAGAAGATTACAACTGACTTTGAAATTAATGTCGTGGACTATATGATTTATGTCATTCTTTAATTAATTGCTTTTGGTCCAATAAGTAATACCTCAGTTATCTGAATTTAATAGAAGAAAATAACTTATCATCTAATGTTTTGTATCTTTAACACACTCTGTCAAATTGGATAATTTATTTAGAGATTTCATGAAATATGCAACTGAATATAATTTGCATTACAGTGGAAACTAATTCCATGTTTTCTTGTACTATTACCAAGTGGCAGCATATATTGAAAATAACAGGGGGCCAAACACAGATCCTTGCGGCACTCCTTAATTTACTGACATTATCTTAGATTTTTCCCCTTTAAATAGACAAACGGTTTGTTAGGGACGATCTAAACCACTTTAATGCCTGTCCCTGAATACCAGTGTAATTTTGTAATCGGTCTAAGAGTATTTTATGATCTGTAGTGTCAAACGCAGCACTAATATCAAGTAAAACTAGCTAAATGTAGTTATTTTAACGAGCACAGTTTCTGTATGACGAAGCCTGAACGTTTTTTTTGACTTTGAAATTAATGTAATTGACCTTATGATTGATGTCATTCTTTAATTATTGTTAGTATTATTAAGGTTAATTTACATGAGCAACTTATGCATTTATCACAAATTCAAAACTACATTGTTGATAGGGTTATACTTGTTCCTCAAAAAGTGTTTTGTCAGGGCATTAAAACAGAAATGCAGTGTGTTCAATCATGCATATTCATTTAAAAATCGATATTTAAATTGCATTCAACTTTAAATCTTATTAAGTTATAAAAATCAACAGTTATACAGTATTGAATCTGAATACCATTGTCGTTCTTGAAGAAAGTTGCTCCGTTTGGGCCTATAGGTTTTATAAGCACAAAAGTCACACTCTATAAACTAATTTGCCAGCCGGCCTGTTTATTTCACATTTCATCCACACTGCATTTGTTTATAGATCGTGTGTAGATGAATGTCAGACAATTGTTCTCGGCAATGTCTCAGAGATCCGATTCGTTTAGAAAAAAGAGTTGTGAATGTGCGTTGCTGAGCGATTGTGTATCTTAACAGTTGCAGTGTTTGACATGATCGAAGACGTTTAGTTGGAGATGCTCGCAGAAAAGTGTGTATTTGAGTGCATGAGTGTGGTTAGAGAGGTTCCTCATTTTGGATGCGGTATAAGTGTCAGTTTTGTCAAGCTCACACCGTGTGTGTGTTTGTGTGTGTGTGTGTGTGATCCCCAGAGCTAACGGGTTAAAGCCCACCCTGTCACCTCTCATACACACACACACTCGCCCTGTGTGTGTTCTTGTAGAGGTGAGAGATGCTTCTGACCCTTTATAAACTCGCTTCCTTAATTCCTCTGTTAGTCAGTGATGCACCGAAGGAACGTTCGAGATTTTAGCTTCTTGTTCCACCATTGGTCAGTTTTACAAAGACTAAGACTTTAAAAAACATGCTAATCAATCAGATGCTGCGGGATGTTTTCTTTTTCTCGTCACTTTTCTTCATCGTGTGATTTTGATGGATGTATGAAATCAGTTCTCCTCAAGTTCACACACGCGAAGAGAATCACATTAATCATCAACATCATCCACTTAAAAATAAAAGATCCAAAAGTTGTTTTTTTCGTTTTCTAAAGAACCTTTTCAGTGATCATTTCTTAAAATAAACTTTTTTTTCTTCTTAGTGTGAAGAACATATAAAAAATCTAACAATATTTTTAACACTATAAAACACTTTAAGTGGTTCCATGGATGTTAAAGGTTTTACTTGGAACATTTAATGCCAATAAATAACGTATTTTTTAACAAACACAAACACTGTCTTCATCTTCAACTTTACATCTATTGAATTTGTTGGTCAAACTTATCATTTTTATTTGAAAAGTGTGTTTGTGCATCTTTCTTTGTAATAAATGACACTTGCTTTAATATCTGAGATCTAATGCAATGACATTCACAGGTTTGAAGTGTCCAGATATATTGCAGGACACTGTTGAGTGACAAAAACATTGAACAATGACGTGCAAATCATTCTGTAACGTGTGTGCGTGTGAGAGAGAGAGAGAGAGAGAGGGTGTGTGTGTCTCTGTGTCTCTGTGTGTGTGTGTGCATATGTAGAACAGATGATTGTGGAGAGAGAAAACTCAGTCATCAAACACTTCTCTGGATCATGGCGCGTTCTTTGCTTGTTTCGTTCCTCGACTTCACTTTTCTCCGGTTTTAAGTGTAAACTGCAGATTCAGATTCATTATGTGAGCGAGACCTGCTCGTTATCAGTGTGTACATGAGTGTGTGTGTGTGAGTGTCTGTGTGTGTATATTGTGTATAATGGGATTCCAGGCTGACAGTGAACAGTGTACATCCTAAAACACGAAGACAAAAACATATAGTTTCGTGTTTTGCCGGCGTCACTCAAAGAACGAACGCTTTCATCCGACCGGCTCCATAAAACAAGCCTGAGAGCGCAGATGTTGTTCAGTCCGACGACAACACTCTTTTATACGGAGGAATCCTTTACGATACAGTGTTTGTGTGTGTGTGAGTGAGTGTGTGAGTGAGTGAGTGAGTGAGTGAGTGAGTGAGTGAGTGAGTGAGTGAGTGTGTGTGTGTGTGTGTGTGTGTGTGTGTGTGTGTGTGTGTGTGTGTGTGTGTGTGTGTGTGTGTGTGTGTGTGTGTGTGTGTGTGTGTGTGTTTGACTGACTGAGTGTGTGTGTGTGTGTGCATTTGTCACAACTAGAGCCAAGTTTGTGATGTATCATATTTCACGGACGTCTAAATGTCATGTGATCTGAAACGTCGCATCTTTGTTTTCTGCGATTATTGCGGCCCTGGATTTTGCCGTAGTGCTTCAGTTACTGCTCACTTCTCTGCTTATTGTCTCTCGCTGTTCACGTTTTCTTTCTCTCTCTCTCTCGATTGCCTCTTTGCGTTTTCTTTTTTCAAGTGCCAATTTATTTAAACTCTTTTCCCTTTTTCTTCATTCGCCTTCATTGATTTCCAAACCCCAGCCTTTGTAGGCAGCTGGGGTCCAGCTGTGTGTCTGCTGTCGAGTGTGTGTGTGTGTGTGTGTGTTTCTCTGGCACAGTCTTGTCACAGTGGGCAGAATGCGAGAAAACGACAGACAGACAGAGAGAGAGAGAGAGAGAGAGAGAGAGAGAGAGAGACTAAGAAAAAGTCGCTTGTCATTTTGGACAACAGAAGAGAACTGGGCAAGAAATCATAGAGATTTGAGAGAGAGAGAGAGAGTGAGCGAGAGCGAGACAGAGTCCCGGCTCCAAAGTTTATTAGTGGCTCCCCAAACGAGAGAGCCGAGGCGTCAGACGCAGCGGGAGACAGAAAGAGGAGGGATAAAATACAGGACCAGAGATCGGGACAGTAAAAGTGTCTCAGAAGATGTGCCTGTTCCTTTGTGAGAAATTAATTAGGACCAAAATATAAGTATCTTATATTTATAATAACTGTATATATATCACAATACAGTTATTTCTGCTGGAAATTTTAATTAAAGATGCATTCTTAAAAATTTTTTTTAGATATAGTAACGAGGGTTTGAAATGAACACCCGCCAAATGTGGGTAAAAATCAACTGTGGAGGATCACGCTGTCAAATCACTAGTTACTTATAATATTTCCTCACTTTGCTGTGGAAGACAAATCTGCAGATTTAGCGCAAATACTCAACTCGTGAGTCATCATGATATATTAAAGGGATAGTTCACCCAAAAATGAAAATTAGCCCATGATTTATCCACTCTCAAGTCATCCTAGGTGTTTATGACATTCTTCTTTCAGACGAATACAATCAGAGTTATATTAAAAAATGTCCTGGCTCTTCCAACAGCTCTTCAACAGCTCAGTGAATGGCTGTTTCTGTTTTGAAGTCCATAAAAGTGCATCTATCCATCATAAACGTGCATAATTATCCATCATAAAAGATGATGATCAATAAGCATCTCGGCACAACGGTTCATATGCTCATTGTTGCCAAATTATGACCAGAAATAGATAAATATTAAGTCTGCTGTTTAAAACAAATAAAGAACCAATGTTAGAGAATGGTTATTATGCACAAACGCCGGGAAACTCTGTATATTTGTGCAGTGTGCGCATGTCAAAAAATCTATTCCGATTGAATCTTGTGACATATAAATGAGCACATCAACCCGATCACGTTACTGCATGTAAACGTAGCCCATTGTCTGGTCTCGTCTATGACAAGCTACACAGACCCTACCTGTGTTACTCACCTGAGAACCTGCCTGTGTTACTCACCTGAGAACCTGCCTGTGTTACTCATCTGTGTTACTCACCTGAGACCCTACCTGTGTTACTCACCTGAGAACCTGCCTGTGTTACTCATCTGTGTTACTCACCTGAGAACCTGCCTGTGTTACTCATCTGTGTTACTCACCTGAGAACCTGCCTGTGTTACTCATCTGCGTTACTCACCTGAGAACCTGCCTGTGTTACTCATCTGTGTTACTCACCTGAGAACCTGCCTGTGTTACTCACCTGTGTTACTCACCTGAGAACCTGCCTGTGTTACTCACCTGAGAACCTGCCTGTGTTACTCACCTGAGAACCTGCCTGTGTTACTCACCTGAGACCCTACCTGTGTTACTCACCTGAGAACCTGCCTGTGTTACTCACCTGAGAACCTGCCTGTGTTACTCATCTGTGTTACTCACCTGAGAACCTGCCTGTGTTACTCACCTGAGAACCTACCTGTGTTACTCATCTGTGTTACTCACCTGAGACCCTACCTGTGTTACTCACCTGAGAACCTGCCTGTGTTACTCACCTGAGAACCTGCCTGTGTTACTCATCTGTGTTACTCACCTGAGAACCTGCCTGTTACTCACCTGAGAACCTACCTGTGTTACTCATCTGTGTTACTCACCTGAGAACCTGCCTGTGTTACTCATCTGTGTTACTCACCTGAGAGCCTGCCTGTGTTACTCATCTGTGTTACTCACCTGAGAACCTGCCTGTGTTACTCACCTGAGAACCTACCTGTGTTACTCATCTGTGTTACTCACCTGAGAACCTGCCTGTGTTACTCATCTGTGTTACTCACCTGAGAGCCTGCCTGTGTTACTCATCTGTGTTACTCACCTGAGAACCTGCCTGTGTTACTCATCTGTGTTACTCACCTGAGAACCTGCCTGTGTTACTCACCTGAGAACCTGCCTGTGTTACTCACCTGAGAACCTGCCTGTGTTACTCACCTGAGACCCTACCTGTGTTACTCACCTGAGAACCTGCCTGTGTTACTCACCTGAGAACCTGCCTGTGTTACTCATCTGTGTTACTCACCTGAGAACATGCCTGTGTTACTCACCTGTGTTACTCACCTGAGAACCTGCCTGTGTTACTCACCTGAGAACCTGCCGGTGTTACTCACCTGTGTTACTCACCTGAGAACCTGCCTGTGTTACTCACCTGAGAACCTGCCTGTGTTACTCACCTGAGAACCTGCCGGTGTTACTCACCTGTGTTACTCACCTGTGTTACTCACCTGAGAACCTGCCGGTGTTACTCACCTGTGTTACTCACCTGTGTTACACACCGGAGAACCTGCCTGTGCTACTCATCTGTGTTACTCACCTGAGAACCTGCCTGTGTTACTCACCTGTGTTACTCACCTGAGAACCTGCCTGTGTTACTCACTTGTGTTACTCACTTGTGTTACTCACCTGAGAACCTGCCTGTGTTGCTCACCTGTGTTACTAACCTGAGAGCCTGCCTGTGTTACTCACCTGTGTTACTCACTTGTGTTACTCACCTGAGAACCTGCCTGTGTTGCTCACCTGTGTTACTAACCTGAGAGCCTGCCTGTGTTGCTCACCTGTGTTACTCACCTGAGAACCTGCCTGTGTTGCTCACCTGTGTTACTAACCTGAGAGCCTGCCTGTGTTGCTCACCTGTGTTACTCACCTGAGAACCTGCCTGTGTTACTCACCTGTGTTACTCACCTGAGAGCCTGCCTGTGTTGCTCACCTGTTACTCACCTCACCTGAGAACCTGCCTGTGTTACTCACCTGTGTTACTCACTTTAGAACCTGCCTGTGTTTCTCACCTGTGTTACTCACCTGATACCCTACCTGTGTTACTCACCTGAGACTCTACTGTGTTACTCACCTGATACCCTACCTGTGTTACTCACCTGAGACTCTACCTGTGTTACTCACCTGAGAACCTACCTGTGTTACTCACCTGTGTTACTCACCTGAGACCCTACCTGTGTTACTCACCTGGGAACCTGCCTGTGTTACTCACCTGAGACCCTACCTGTGTTACTCACCTGTGTTACTCACCTGAGACTCTACCTGTGTTACTCACCTGAGAACCTGCCTGTGTTACTCACCTGTGTTACTCACCTGTGTTACTCACCTGAGACCCTACCTGTGTTACTCACCTGTGTTACTC
>NC_140217.1:40562807-40565307 GCF_951802725.1 Rutilus rutilus | reverse complement strand
ATATATATATATATAAATGAAACTTAATGTTAAAACTAAATCCTAAGAATTTAGTAAATAATTTTTCTGTCAATTATTGTGTGAACTAACTTAAACACAATAATTATGTTTCAAGATATATTGTTTACAACAGCTGCTAAAAGTGTTTAGAAACTTTTTGGTTGTCTTAAAATATGTCTGAATATCATCACAAAAGATATCAAATATCAAGTGTCATTTATTGTAAGCAAAAACATTTCAGAAAAAGACATTTGTTGGGTTTTGCTGCTAAAATAACCCTTTTAAATGCTATTACGTTTAAGTACGTTTAAAGTGTGTATATGCATCTTTTGTATTTTTTATTTTTATTTTTTACAACAAATGACACTTGAAATGTGATATTTTACTAGTTAAAATGCAAGTTAATTACAGTTTAGATTTTATATGTAAGCAGTTATAACAGTTTTAACTGCTTAAAATCCAAATTTATTGTAAAGAACAATGCACAAACACTTTAAAAATGAATTTTTGTTATTTAGTTTTAATAATTAAATTGCATTTTAACAGTTAAAATATCAAAAGTTCATGTGTCATTTATTGGAAAAAATCGGAAAAAAAGATGCGATAACACTTTATTTTACAGTGTCCTTGTTACACATGTTACATGTACTTACCATAGTAATAGCAGTAAATTATGCATACTTACACGCAACTAACCCTCAACCAAACCCTAACCCTATAGTAAGTACATGTAGTTAAATAATATTATACAATACTTAAATATATAATGACACCTTAAAATAAAGTGTAACCAAAGATGCATTTACACACTTTAAAATCAAAAAGATTTAACTGTTAAAACACTTTAGTGTGTGTTGTTGTGTTTGTTTATGGTTAGTTAGTGGCTGATATTGGTAGTTAATGTTGAGGAGAACTGACTTCACACTAGAAAAGATCTTGATCTGATGAATCACATCTACAAGACTTTTTGACATTTGCTTGTTCTGGGTATTTGTTTGTGTGGCTTTAAGAGACAAACTGGGCATGATGCGTCTATAATCACTGACGAGACCGAAGAAAAACACTCTGTGTGTGTGTGTGTGTGTGTGTGTGTGTGTCACAAGCGGACTACAGTATTCCTGGAGCGCTGATTTAATGTTCTTTTACTGAAGCGCCAGTTTGGTTTCAGATGATAAATCCCAGAGGAGAAATAATAACAGAATCAGAATAAATGGAAAGTGAAACATCATTACAGGAACAGAGATTATATTGAGATCTGAAACATTGGATTCTGGGTAAAATAAGAGCTTGTTTGAGATCTCTTCTGAAAGACACTCTTTCGCTCTTCATTCATCTCTGTTTAATGACACGAACACGTCTGATGAAGCCTGTGTGGAAGAGCTTCTCACACACACTCCCAAAATCTCAATCACAATTGTTTTTTTTAAAACAAATATTAAACGGAGAACGAATTTGCGTATCAGCTTTTTTTGTCCTGATGAAAAGACCCCAGTGATCTCACACGTGTCTCGATGATGTCTAAAAATGTCAAAGTCTGCAATTAAACATCAGAGATCTCAATACAAACCTCATCAAATTATCTATTATTCTCATACACTGCAAAAAAAATGCTTTTCTTACTTCATATTTGTGTCTTGTTTCCAGTCCAAAATATCTCAAACTTCTTAAATAATGAAGATAAGTCAAATTTATTTCTTGTTTTCTAAAATAAAAAAAATTAAGTGTTTTTTTATAATCTTTATTATTTTGTTTTCCAGTTGAATTAAGATTATTTTTCTTGTTTTCCATTTGAATTAAGATTTGTTTATTTTTTTCCATTGGCAGGTAATTTTGCTTGTTTTATGCAAAAAGTTTGATTTTTCTTTTTTGAAAACAAGATATAATTTCTTATGTAATTTTACTTATCTAGTATGTAATGTAGTATAGCAATGCATATATATATATATATATATAAATATACTAAATATATATCAGATAGTTGTTTTTCCCTTCTTGTCTCACTTAAATATATATTAATAAAGAATATATGTATTGCAAATGAATGCAATTAATGCAAAACAAAAGTAATGCAAAACATATTTTCAAAACCTGCAAAAAAATTTTTTAAAGCAAAAACATTTGAGTCTATTTTTATTTCTCTTAATGAATTCTAGGAGAAACATCTGAAACCCAGTCAATAGAGATAGTGGAGTCTCTCCTGAGCTCTGAAAGAGAAACAGCATCTGACGCCCTACAGTGACACACACACACACACACACACACACTCGAGGTGATGCTGTCGTTCAGCTGAGGAAGCCACTGTTATCGGACTTTATCATGAAATGACTTGAGCTTCTGCGGGACTTATGAGAATCACACGGGGACTGTTAGATGATGCAAACAGCAACACATGAGGCATACGGTGTGTTTTAGCACATTTGACCCCGTCTCTGGGACATGAAGTTGTTCTGTAGCATGTTCTGATGACGTTTCTAGTGTGTGTGTGTGTGTGTGTGTGATG
>NC_140217.1:40545307-40557807 GCF_951802725.1 Rutilus rutilus | reverse complement strand
TTTGTATAGCGCTCTTCACAATACACATCGTTTCAAAGCAGGTTTACAGAAAATGCATGAGTCCACATTACAGTTTAGAGTGATCTCTTATCAGAAGTAACTGTCTAAGTTATGTATTTCATAAATGTACATACAAATCACAGTTAGCTAAAAATGTATTTAAAACTTCAATAATTTATGCAAAAAATGCATTTAAACAATGTAATAATTTAAGGCAGAAACAAGCTAATTGAAGTAATGAATACTTGTTTGTCAACAAATGATTATGACAGAAAATTGTTTATTAATCCTAGTTATTGTTAATTTCTACATTTACTAATCCATTATTAAAATCAAAAGTTGTATCTGATGACATTAGTTAATGCACTAACATTAACAAACATTACTGAAACAAATGCATTGCTCATGTTAACTGATGCATTAACTAATGTTAATGTTAAACGAGATCTGTTAATGTGTGTTAAAGTGGCTGTTTTTGCGATGCACGTTTATTGTGAATGACTGCATTGATGTTAGATGTTGCAGTGCTGATGTTCTCTGTGCTGATGTTGTGTGTTCTCTGTGCTGATGTTCTCTGTGCTGATGTTCTCTGTGCTGATGTTGTGTGTTCTCTGTGCTGATGTTGTGTGTTCTCTGTGCTGATGTTGTGTGTTCTCTGTGCTGATGTTCTCTGTGCTGATGTTGTGTGTGCTGATGTTCTCTGTGCTGATGTTCTCTGTGCTGATGTTCTCTGTGCTGATGTTTGTGTGTTCTCTGTGCTGATGTTCTCTGTGCTGATGTTGTGTGTTCTCTGTGCTGATGTTGTGTGTTCTCTGTGCTGATGTTGTGTGTTCTCTGTGCTGATGTTCTCTGTGCTGATGTTGTGTGTGCTGATGTTCTCTGTGCTGATGTTCTCTGTGCTGATGTTCTCTGTGCTGATGTTTGTGTGTTCTCTGTGCTGATGTTCTCTGTGCTGATGTTGTGTGTTCTCTGTGCTGATGTTTGTGTGTTCTCTGTGCTGATGTTCTCTGTGCTGATGTTCTCTGTGCTGATGTTGTGTGTTCTCTGTGCTGATGTTCTCTGTGCTGATGTTCTCTGTGCTGATGTTCTCTGTGCTGATGTTGTGTGTTCTCTGTGCTGATGTGTGTGTTCTCTGTGCTGATGTGTGTGTTCTCTGTGCTGATGTTGTGTGTTCTCTGTGCTGATGTTGTGTGTTCTCTGTGCTGATGTTCTCTGTGCTGATGTTGTGTGTTCTCTGTGCTGATGTTCTCTGTGCTGATGTTCTCTGTGCTGATGTTCTCTGTGCTGATGTTTGTGTGTTCTCTGTGCTGATGTGTGTGTTCTCTGTGCTGATGTTTGTGTGTTCTCTGTGCTGATGTGTGTGTTCTCTGTGCTGATGTTGTGTGTTCTCTGTGCTGGTGTGTGTGTTCTCTGTGCTGATGTGTGTGTTCTCTGAGCTGGTGTTGTGTGTTCTCTGTGTTGATGTGTGTGTTCTCTGTGCTGATGTTGTGTGTTCTCTGTGCTGATGTGTGTGTTCTCTGTGCTGGTGTGTGTGTTCTCTGTGCTGATGTGTGTGTTCTCTGAGCTGGTGTTGTGTGTTCTCTGTGTTGATGTGTGTGTTCTCTGTGCTGATGTGTGTGTTCTCTGTGCTGATGTTGTGTGTTCTCTGTGCTGGTGTGTGTGTGTTCTCTGTGTTGATGTGTGTGTTCTCTGAGCTGGTGTTGTGTGTTCTCTGTGTTGATGTGTGTGTTCTCTGTGCTGATGTTGTGTGTTCTCTGTGCTGATGTGTGTGTTCTCTGTGCTGGTGTGTGTGTGTTCTCTGTGCTGATGTGTGTGTTCTCTGAGCTGGTGTTGTGTGTTCTCTGTGTTGATGTGTGTGTTCTCTGTGTTGATATGTTGATGTGTGTGTTCTCTGTGCTGATGTGTGTGTTCTCTGTGCTGATGTTGTGTGTTCTCTGTGCTGATGTGTGTGTTCTCTGAGCTGGTGTTGTGTGTTCTCTGTGTTGATGTGTGTGTTCTCTGAGCTGGTGTTGTGTGTTCTCTGTGTTGATGTGTGTGTTCTCACTGCTGATGTGTTTGTTCTCTGATGTTGTGTGTTCTCTGAGCTGGTGTTGTGTGTTCTCTGTGTTGATGTGTGTGTTCTCACTGCTGATGTGTTTGTTCTCTGATGTTGTGTGTTCTCTGAGCTGGTGTTGTGTGTTCTCTGTGTTGATGTGTGTGTTCTCACTGCTGATGTGTTTGTTCTCTGATGTTGTGTGTTCTCTGAGCTGGTGTTGTGTGTTCTCTGAGCTGGTGTTGTGTGTTCTCTGAGCTGGTGTTGTGTGTTCTCTGTGTTGATGTGTGTGTTCTCACTGCTGATGTGTTTGTTCTCTGATGTTGTGTGTTCTCTGAGCTGGTGTTGTGTGTTCTCTGAGCTGGTGTTGTGTGTTCTCTGTGTTGATGTGTGTGTTCTCACTGCTGATGTGTTTGTTCTCTGATGTTGTGTGTTCTCTGAGCTGGTGTTGTGTGTTCTCTGTGTTGATGTGTGTGTTCTCACTGCTGATGTGTTTGTTCTCTGATGTTGTGTGTTCTCTGAGCTGGTGTTGTGTGTTCTCTGTGTTGATGTGTGTGTTCTCACTGCTGATGTGTTTGTTCTCTGATGTTGTGTGTTCTCTGAGCTGGTGCTGATGTTCTCTGAGCTGATGTTGTGTGTTGTGTGTTGTGTGTGTAGGAGAGAGCGAGCGCTGTCTGGGTTCTGAAGGAGAGGATGAGGGCAGTGTTTGGGGAATGGAGGTTCAGGACAGCAGAGATGCTCAGGATAAAGTAAGCGAGGGAACGGATCCCGGAAGTCCGGCTCCGGAGAACTGGATCCACACGGAAAACACACCCTGTAACATCACGAACACACACCCCGAACGCTGCGACCACAGCATGTTCAGTAAGTCTCCGGCCAAATAAAGCCTCAATTAAAACATTTTACAGTCTGTTGTTCCACGAGAATCTTTTGAACTTTTTATACTCCAGAATAAAAGATCTGAAGAACCTGTAATGAAACATCAAGAACAATTACAGAACTAAAAATGGATGAAAACTCTTTCTCAAAACCCATTATTTGATCGGACCAAAACTTTGTTTACACACATTAAAAATGCTAGATAATAATAAAAACATTTGGATGCCACACACATGCAGCAAAGTAGCAAACTACAGTCTGAGATGTTTCATACGGCTTCACATTATTCCATAGAAAAATATTAGTGGACATACTAATTGCAGGATTCAGTAAGTAGTACGCTAAGTAAAGTTAGTAAAGTTAGTTGTAAAGTTCAAATATCAAGTAAAAAAAGAAATAAAAAATTGTCAGAGAATAATGCGGATTTAAAAAAAATCTGTTTTTTCTCACCCTTGAATAAATCTGTACAAAATTAAAAAGTGCAAAATAAAAACAATGTATGTCAATGATTTAATGTCAAATATCAAGTTTAAAACACACACACACACACACACACACACACACACACACACACACATATGTGGACATGCACCTACGATGACAATTTCAGACCCCTCCATGATTTCCAAGTGGGAGAACTTGCAAAATAGCAGCGTGTTCAAATACTTATTTTCCTCAATGTATATTATTATTTTGCATGTTTAATTTTTATACATAGTACAGACCCGTTCAAAGGTGAGAAAAACACTGTTTAAAATTGCCATTATATAAATATGTTTTTTTGACATTGTTGTCACATGACATCATTATTGACATACATTGTTTATATTTTGCATTTGAAACTCAGTTAAGGGTGAGAAAAACACTTAATTTGTTTTATTATATATATATACTGTGAGAGACATAATCTAGAAAAAAAAAATCCAGAAATCACAATGTATGATTTTTTAACAATGTATGATTTTATTTATTTGTATGATACAGCTGCAAATAAGTATTTGAACACCTGAGAAAATCAATGTTAATATTTGGTACAGTAGCCTTTGTTTGCAATTACAGAGGTCAAACGTTTCCTGTAGTTTTTCACCAGGTTTGCACACACTGCAGGAGGGATTTTGGCCCACTCCTCCACACAGATCTTCTCTAGATCAGTCAGGTTTCTGGGCTGTCGCTGAGAAACACGGAGTTTGAGCTCCCTCCAAAGATTCTCTATTGGGTTTAGGTCTGGAGACTGGCTAGGCCACGCCAGAACCTTGATATGCTTCTTACAGAGCCACTCCTTGGTTATCCTGGCTGTGTGCTTCGGGTCATTGTCATGTTGGAAGACCCAGCCTCGACCCATCTTCAATGCTCTAACTGAGGGAAGGAGGTTGTTCCCCAAAATCTCGCAATACATGGCCCCGGTCATCCTCTCCTTAATACAGTGCAGTCGCCCTGTCCCATGTGCAGAAAAACACCCCCAGAGCATGATGCTACCACCCCCATGCTTCACAGTAGGGATGGTGTTCTTGGGATGGTACTCATCATTCTTCTTCCTCCAAATACGTTTAGTGGAATTATGACCAAAAAGTTCTATTTTGGTCTCATCTGACCACATGACTTTCTCCCATGACTCCTCTGGATCATCCAAATGGTCATTGGCAAACTTAAGACGGGCCTTGACATGTGCTGGTTTAAGCAGGGGAACCTTCCGTGCCATGCATGATTTCAAACCATGACGTCTTAGTGTATTACCAACAGTAACCTTGGAAACGGTGGTCCCAGCTCTTTTCAGGTCATTGACCAGCTCCTCCCGTGTAGTTCTGGGCTGATTTCTCACCTTTCTTAGGATCATTGAGACCCCACGAGGTGAGATCTTGCATGGAGCCCCAGTCCGAGGGAGATTGACAGTCATGTTTAGCTTCTTCCATTTTCTAATGATTGCTCCAACAGTGGACCTTTTTTCACCAAGCTGCTTGGCAATTTCCCCGTAGCCCTTTCCAGCCTTGTGGAGGTGTACAATTTTGTCTCTAGTGTCTTTGGACAGCTCTTTGGTCTTGGCCTTGTTAGTAGTTGGATTCTTACTGATTGTATGAGGTGGACAGGTGTCTTTATGCAGCTAACGACCTCAAACAGGTGCATCTAATTTAGGATAATAAATGGAGTGGAGGTGGACATTTTAAAGGCAGACTAACAGGTCTTTGAGGGTCAGAATTCTAGCTGATAGACAGGTGTTCAAATACTTATTTGCAGCTGTATCATACAAATAAATAGTTAAAAAATCATATATTGTGATTTCTGGATTTTTTATTTTTTATTATGTCTCTCACAGTGGACATGCACCTACGATGACCATTTCAGACCCCTCCATGATTTCCAAGTGGGAGAACTTGCAAAATAGCAGGGTGTTCAAATACTTATTTTCCTCACTGTATATATATATATATATATATATGATCTTAATATATTGTATTTTGAACACAAATCCATTCAGCCTAAAGTGACATTAAAACCCAGTTTTAAGTGTTTTTCTCCGTCTTGAACAGATCTGTACTATGTTTGTAGAATTTGGGTTTTAATTTAAACAATTTTTAAACTATGTCAAAGACACAGCAATGGCCTACATTCGTGTCAGCTTCCTGTGTGTAATCATCACACGATATGACTTGACACATTTAAAAAAAGAGTAATTATCATCATCATCGCTGTAATGACTCATTTCCACCGCCTCCGTGATTCTGACGATATTCGTTACAGAAATGCAGAAACACAAAACTGCTGCGCTCATCAACCGTCATCATATTTCCTCACAAGCTCCTCTTCTGAAATCAAAAGCTTCTCGAGATCAAACGCTGGAGTTGGTCTATAACAGCGACTGAAACACACGACATGAGAGACCAACATCTGCAAACATTTGAGGACACGCTGGCATCACTGCTTCAGTTTTGTTGGTTTCAAGGGAGAATTTTTGCAACATTCGTGCGATTTTCTCTGAAGTTTAAGCGTTCCTTCATAACGAGAGTCGCACAACCTCACAAACACAACATCTCTGATGGGGATTAATGACAACAGGCTGATATAAAGACAAAGCACTGTGACGTCGTAAACTGAACTAGTACAAAACACTATTAAGTTTTTAAACAAACATTCCGATTTTTGTATTCGCTATGTTGTTTATTGTTTTTTTATTTGTATTTATTTCTAGGGGGTTAAATGTACTTTCATGAAAATAATAATAATCAATTATTTAAAAAATATAAAGACACTATAAAAATATACAAAACTATATATATAAAATACTTCTCTTTATATATATATTTTTTTTTTTGTTGTTGTTGTTTATTTGTATGTTTACAAATTATTTTGAATAAAGATAATAATGCTTATAAATTGCCTTAATATTTATCTATCTATCTATCTATCTATCTATATATATATATAATATTAAGGCAATAAATAATCATTATTATCTTTATTCAAAATACTTTGCTTTTGATTTTGGAGTAAAATGTATGGAAACCCATTTTCACCATATAATAAAAAAAAAACATGCTTTGGTAAATCATAAACAGAATTATGACAGAAAAAGCTGAAACTATGAGATACTAGATTAAATCTGTGACATAAATGTCAGAAATATTACATAATTTTTAACTTTTAAATCAACTTTTTATGTCATAATTATTTTAATCTGGATTAAAACATGTCAGCCCAGAAATGATATCTAGTTAAAAATCTAGTTCTGATTCTTTATTATTATTATCATTATTTATTACTGTTCTTTTGCACTTTTGTTTACTTTATACATTTTGTTGTATGTTGTTTTGTTGCGTTTACATGATCAGAGTTCTTTTAGCTATCAAAAAAATTCATTAAACCTGAAGAAAGTTCTCTGTTTCTTTTCCACCTGTTTTGTGATGTAATTCCTGACGTTGATCTGAGCGTGTGTGTGTGTGTGTGTCTCAGGTCAGACTGACGCTCATGTGATGGATGATGTGCCTCATTACGACTCAGTGGTTCAGCTGAGGAAAGTGTCGAACCTGCTCAGTCCGATTCACACACAGAAACACAACGGATCCGTGAACTCGTATCATTTAGACGGCGTTCAGGACGACATGTCTCCGGTCTGCTGGTCACCGGGAGAACACGACTCACCTGAGGCCAAAGGTACACCAGCATCACCTGCGGTTTATGTGATACAGGGTTCATCCAAGGAGCTTAAAGGGATTGTTCACCCCAAAATGAAAATTAGCCCATGATTTACTCTCCCTCAAGTCATCCTAGGTGTATATGACATTCTTCTCTCAGACGAATACAATCAGAGTTATATTACAAAATGTTCTGGCTCTTCCAAGCTTTATAATGGCAGTGAATGGCCGTTTCTGTTTTGAAGTCCATAAAGTGCATCTGTCCATCATAAAAGTGCATCTGTCCATCATAAAAGTGCATCTATCCATCATAAAAGTGTATCTATCCATCATAAAAGTGTATCTATCATCATAAAAGTGCATCTATCATCATAAAAGTGCATCTATTCATGATAAAAGTGCATCTATCCATGATAAAAGTGCATCTATTCATGATAAAAGGGCATCTATTCATGATAAAAGTGCATCTGTCCATTATAAAAGTGCATCTATCCATCATAAAAGGGCATTTATCCATCATAAAAGTGCATCTATCCATCATAAAAGTGCATCTATTCATGATAAAAGTGCATCTATCCATCATAAAAGTGCATCTATCCATCATAAAAGGGCATTTATCCATCATAAAAGTGCATCTATCCATCATAAAAGTGCATCTATCCATCATAAAAGTGCATCTATTCATGATAAAAGTGCATCTATCCATCATAAAAGTGCATCTATCCATCATAAAAGTGCATCTATCCATCATATAAGTGCATCTATCCATCATAAAAGTGCATCTATCCATCATAAAAGGGCATTTATCCATCATAAAAGTGCATCTATCCATCATAAAAGTGCATCTATTCATGATAAAAGTGCATCTATCCATCATAAAAGTGCATCTATCCATCATAAAAGTGCATCTATCCATCATAAAAGTGCATCTTAAGTTAGAAAGTTAGTAAAGACATTGTTAAAATAGTCCAAGTGACTACAGTGGCTCAACCTTAAGTTTATCAAGCGACGAGAATACTTTTTGTGCGCAAAACCCCCCTAAAATAATGACTTTATTCAACTATTATACAGTGGATTGAGCCACTTTAGTCACTTGGACTATTTTAACGATGTCTTTACTAACTTTCTGGGCCAGCAAGTTCAATAACAGAGAAGCCTATGGAGGAGTGAGACAGCTCTCAGATTTAATCCAAAAAATCTTAATTTGTGTTCTGAAGATGAACGAAAGTCTTACGGGGTTGGAACAACATGAGGGAGAGTAATTACTGACAGAGTTTTCATTTTTGGGTGAACTATCCCTTTAAATATGAATATTTTTCTTACACAAATGCATCAGACAAATTGAATGAATCAGATTAATCAGATAATCTCTCTTCGGGTGTGCAGACGGTGGGCCGCTAAACCCTGACGCCCCGCAGACGTGCCCGTACTGCCAGCAGACCTGCCAGCGCGAGGCGTCTCTGAGGGAACACCTGAGCTTCTGCCCGGCCCGGGACGCGGGAGACAGTGTGTGTCCTCTCTGCGGGTTCAGTTCCCCGTACCGGTCTCAGATGGAGCGGCACCTGACTCTCCACGCTCACACGCACGAGAAGGTACGTCACACACACACATGGCAGGGGTGTGTTTCCCGTACAGCGTCGTAACTCGCTGCTTAAAGCTGCAGTCCGTAACTTTTTTGGGTTAAAAGATTATCCAAAATAAATGTTTGAGCAAGTACATCACCAGCCAGTGTTCAGAACTCTCTGCTTGCCGTAGCTCGACTCAGAACGGTAAACTTGTAATAATGTTTTAAACTCCAGTGGTCCCGGTGGATTTCAGCAGGAAATTCGAGCATGTCTTTGCGTCATTACATCTGTCACATCTGTCCACATAGAGAAGAGTCTCGGCTAGTCGGCTACGAGTGTGAGGATGCTGGAGATTTATAGCCTTTTCTCACAGCACTGGATATGATTAAACTTAGCAATTTGATGGCGGATCCAGAAAGGTTCAAACGACAATCACCAGGAGATTCACCCGCTGTAAAACGTGAAAGACTTCGGATCGGCTACAAAAAAAAAGAGAGACTGACACCGGCCCATGCGGAAACAAGGATAATATCGGAAGGGCATTAAATGTCACGCAATGCTGATGTTGTTAACATTAACAATTTGAGAACAAAGTATAATTTGCACGGTTTGACGTGATCTGATAAGCGATCGTTAGATTTAATCAGCGTGATTTACTGCAATGCTTTTTCCCTTTAGTTGTTCAGAACAAAAGTGGATGCTACTCGTTCAGAACATTTCTCGGTGAAAACTCTTATGTTGGTCAAACTTCCCAAAAGTAGAATCTGTGATTGGGAATGCCAGGATCCACACCGACTGACAGCCGCACGTTCTCCTCTAAACTACTGGATTCATCCGCGCTGTGTCGAGGCACAACCCACGTATAGTTGATAATTCCGCGAATAACTGCAATTGCAGATTTCGAACAGAGAGGGCGACAAAGAGGAAAAACTACGGACTGCAGCTTTAACTAGTACGATGCATCGTTGAAGAAATCAACTATAGTCACGACTGTTTCCCGAAACCGTACTGTCGCACGTTGGTTAATAATGTCACGCAGGTGTTGGAGTAATAACTTCTTTTAATGAATCTGTTTGAGATCGAATTAACGCTGGATGTTTTGATATAAATTACAGACATGACATCTGAGGACTATTTCTCATTTTTCTCAGTTATTTTGCTTTATTTCTAGATTCAATCATAGTCTCGTTCTCACGCACTAGAGCTCGTTCGCACATGCGCACTCTCCAAAACGATACTTTAAATCTCTTGACAAACTAAAAGACGTAAATGTACTGAATGTCAGCTTGCTTATTCTGCTCAAGATAAGGATTTATTGAGTCCACATGTCATGCAAACTAGAAACTCTTCTTCTAGCCACAAACACACAACTCTGCGATGCTGTTTGCGAATGTTCGTTAGAACGATGGTTTCGGGAAACACAGACTCGTTGAACTGCTGATAATGACGGAACTTGCGAACATATTTGGTTAACGATGCTTTTGGGAAACACACCCCAGAACGAATGACACGCATGTAGACGTGTGCTAACTGCTCATGATTTCATGTATGTCCCAGAATTCCTTGCCTGAGCCCAGTATGGAGAGCAGGAAGTTCAAGTGTAATCAGTGTGGAAAGGCCTTTAAATACAAGCATCACCTCAAAGAGCACCTGCGCATTCACAGTGGTAAGAAACACAACTGGCAAAAGTGGATTTAAGAAAATGCACAAGTCATATTTCACACAAAATTTACATCATGCATGAAGAAATATTAATATTTTACCACCATTAGGAATTCTCTGCACATTTATATGCTAAATTCTTATTGCTGTAATGTAATTTTTAGAGTAATGAAAATTAAATAATCTGGAACATCATTTTAATTTTAGTATATATATATATATATATATATATATAAATTATATAAAATATGTATATATTTATATATATATATTTTATAAACTAATACATTTATTTATGTATTTTAATTATCCTATTATATATATTATTCACATAATTCTAAATATTTTTCTTTTGGTTTTGGAGTAAAATAAGCCCATTTCCGCAACATAAGAAAACCAAAACTTTCAGGAACAAATCACGCTTTGGTAAATCTTAAGCATGACAGTCATAATTAGGGCATAAAAAGTTAGGAATATATTATATAAAAAGTTGTTGACGCAATATAAAAATTATGACTTTTTGTTATAATTTCAACTTTTCGACTTCTTGTGTCAAAATTTTTGTCACGAGATTCAATGAATTCCTCTACATATACTTCTAAAACCATTATGATGCTGAATAAAAAAAAAAAAATAAAAAAAATGTATGATATAAAACATGCATAAGACTAAAAATACACCAATCAGATACAATTAAAGTCCACCTGTGGTAAAATAACAAAGCAAGTGTTTTATGTTGTTTATATGTCTTATGTGGTGTTTTAAATATATTTTTTAGACAAACCATGTGTAAATTCATAAGTCAACACCATAACTCAAAAACACCCGTTTATTATCAACAGATTACTAGCTGTTTGATAACGAAGTCAAGCGGTTAACGGTTAATCATAATTACTGTTATGTGTCTGACGTTGTAGAGAGCGCATTAATAATCTTGTAGAAGAGTCTGTATGATTCACTCTTTCTCTTCTTCTGAATCAGTTTCTGTTTGAAACATATTCGTCTGAATTAAACCAATATTTCCACTTGGATCAGGTAATCCGAGCTGGAGTGGGTGAGTGAGTGGAGGCGGGGCTCATTTGCATATTCATGAACCCACGTATACTAAATTAAGCAATGGTGTCAAGTTACATTCAAGCTATTTTAAAGCATGAAGAAATTATTTTCACAGGAAAAAACATTTAAATGTGTCATTTTGGTTATCAAAGATGAGTTTTAAGGGATTAAAGGATTAGTTCACTTTCAAACAATTTTTTGCTGATAATTTACTCACCCCGATGTCATCCAAGATATCCATGTCTTTCTTTCTTCAGTCGAAAAGAAATGAAGGTTTTTGAGGAAAACATTCCAGGATTTTTCTACACAGAATCGACTTCAATGGCAACCAACTATTCCAATGTTCAAAGAAGGTTCAAATGTTCGTCTCAATGCAGCTTCAAAGTCTCGACACGATCCCAGTCAAGAAATAAGGGTCTTATCTAGCGAAACGATCGGTCATTTTCAAAAAAATATATATATACTTTTTAACCACAAATGCTCCTGGAAAATCCCCAAAATCCTGGAATGTTTTCCTAAAAAACCTTCATTTCTTTTCGACTGAAGAAAGAAAGACATGGATATCTTGGATGACATCGGGGTGAGTAAATTATCAGCAAAAAATTGTTTGAAAGTGAACTAATCCTTTAAGTTATCTACACGTGGCTCATTTGCATATTCATGAATCCGCGTACACTAAATGAAGCAAGGGTGTCGAGGTACATTCAAGCTATTTTAAGGCATGAAGAAATCATTTTCATAGGTTAAACATGGAAATATGTCATTCTGATTATCAAAGATGAGTTTTAAGGGATGAAGTTATCGACTGAATCTCTGTGTCCGCAGGCGAGAAGCCGTACGAGTGCTCGAACTGTAAGAAGCGCTTCAGTCACTCGGGATCCTACAGCTCACACCTCAGCAGTAAGAAGTGCCTCAGCGGGAACGCAGCTCATTTTAACGGACACTCCCATCACGCGTACTTGACCCCAGTCTTCCCATCGCCCACGTCGCCCCCTGTGGTCGGCGGGAGAAACTGCAGCCGGGGAAAGTTCCCGTTGGAGTCCGCCGTTCCCGTTTTGAGCCGGACGTGGGATCCGGCGGATGATTTGGCCATGAGGACGGGTGTGTTTAAAGGCACAACGTTGCTGCCGTTGCTTCAGTCACGTAGTAAATTCGAACACCTCCTTCAGGAGATGCTCC
>NC_140217.1:40517807-40540307 GCF_951802725.1 Rutilus rutilus | reverse complement strand
TGTATGATATTTTGTGTGTGTATATATATATATATATATATATATAGTTTTCTTAAGTATTTATATACACAATACTTAAAAATACTATAAATATATATATTCAGAGAAAGATATACAGGAGTCTAACTGCACGTTCTGTTTGCTCCTGCAGGGAAGCGTCCTCACGAGTGTCAGACCTGTAAGAAGGCCTTCAAACACAAGCATCATTTAATTGAACACAGTCGTTTGCACTCGGGAGAAAAACCGTATCAGTGCGACAAGTGCGGCAAACGCTTCTCTCACTCGGGCTCGTACTCGCAGCACATGAACCACCGCTACGCTTTCTGCAGTCGAGACGGTGACCCGGACGGGGCCGTTCCCGAGGAACCCGAGGGACCCGATGGACCCGAGGAACCCGAGGAACCCGTCTTCCTCAGCGACTCCAGCATGGAGGGAACGGCCCTGGAGTTCAGAGATGAGGAGGACGAGGAAAACTCCCTCAGAAACCTCACCTACGACCGAGAAAGAGAGGAAGAAACCGAGGAAAAACCCTCCAGAAGTGAGAAACATGAAGACATGACGGAGTGAGACGAGAGACTCTTCAGCAGGGTTTACCAAAGATGTGAAAACACACATTCACTGACTGACAATCACGTCCTCTTTAGTGTTCAAAGCCTGTGAACTGAGAACAAACTCGATCGACCAAAGACAAATATATGAACCAACACACACGTTTCTCCAAAGACTTGATTCATCGCCACAATCCAGAGCGGAAAATCACTGTGAGACGCAGAAGAGAGAAATTACTCAATGCTGATAAACACCAAGAATTAATGAGCTAAGACAAACTGCCAAGAGTAGGTCATTTTTGCACCAAATTAAATTTAATATGAAATTATATGTTGCATTAAAAATTATGCCTGTTTTTAGGACCATTAAGAGTTTTCACACTGGCATTAAATTATCATTACTGTATCATTATATCAATTTGATATTACAAACAAACTACATATATATATATATATATATATATATATATATAATCTCATTTTTATTATTGCAATGCTAAAAAAATTGTGATGCCTTTAATTTATGATGATAAAAAAATACAAAAATAATTTCATTATGAAAATTGTATTATTTTTTTATATCAATCTGATATAACAAACTATATATATATAATCTCATCTTTATTATTGTAATGCAAAAATATGGTATACATGGTATTTGTGATGCCTTTAATTTATGCTGATAAAAAATGTAAAAAAATAATTGCATTATAAAAAAATGTCAAAATGCAAAAATCTTAATGGTTCTAAAAGTTGGCTTCATTTTCTTTATATTATATATATATATAATGTTTTTCCTTTTTGATTTTAGATTGAAACATGACCTCATGCTCATTTAATATTTACATGAGACAACCACAGGTATTGAAATATTAAATATTTCAACACAAAATATAATAAGTATTTACAGTCTAGGATTCGACCAGCATTCACAGTTAACCGAGGGTTAGCTAATGACTGGTTAGCGTATGGATCATTCAGCCGGCTTTCATGGTTTTCTATGTCATAATTATCTCGGACTGCACTATAACTCAGAGCAAGATTAAACACAGATTTGACATTTATGAACTGGAAAAACTGTAAAATTGGCCGATAATGACAGACATAGAAACCTCAAACTTTCACCTTCTTTTCAGCACGAGCTGTTCAACAAACACGCATCAAATATTTGCACCAATTCATGTTGCAATACTATCATAAAGTGTCCTTTTGAGAAAGAAATAAGGAAAGCTGGAATCCATAAGCATAAAGTGTGTTATATGAGTTGCACTGAATACATGCAAACCGGTGCTTCGTTCACTTATTACTCGACTTTTCTTCTTCATATATGCTGAGTTTACCTGTAAACAAGGACCAAAATGCTTCTTGCACACGAGAATCGTGCAGGATTTTCACCAGTGTTATTTTTATACCAAATTTCTAAGCTTTGTTGAAATGTTAATACATAATCTTTGTAATAAACTTGTACATATTTTGAAAAAAACAAAACAAAAGCGGTCGCTGGAGTTTTTTGTTGTGCTTTTCAAAGCTATAATGGTCTTGCTCTAAGAGTCAAATCTCAAGACACACAATATTTGTAACGAGTGAAAAATGCAGTGTCATGCTTATTCATCACACAGATCATAAATCCAACAGACGCTGGACTCAAATCACCAGTCATTTCTTTTTACTGTAACGATTTCTTTCTAATGCCTTGAAATGAGTGGCGTTGAGTTGAGGCAAGTGTCACTTTACCGTGGTAATGGTGGTGGGGGGGTCCCGTTTACACTACTGACTCAAAACGGCACAGATTTCTGGCCTCCACCTAAACACTCAACGGTGCGGTTAAGGTCAGATGGTCTGCAAACGGATGTTGTTTTACATTTTTATAACATTTAGTTCTATACTGGTCTCTGGGTTCAGAGATGTTGCTCATCTGCATCTCTGAGAGCAACAGAAAGAAATGAACTCATCACCAGTATAATTAAAGCAATTTCAACTCTCTTTATAAGTTATACAAGTTTCAGTTTAAAGTCAGTTTAATGTAATCTAAGGTTGAAATGACTTGACAGCCAATTAGATTATACTTCAAATCCCCCAGTGGTCACCAAAATGACATATTTGAAAGTTTTTTCCTTGAAAAATTAATTTCTTCATGCCTTAAAATATCTCGAATGTAACTCGACACCCTTGCCTCATTTAGTATGCGTGGTTCTATGAATATGCAAATGAGCCCCGCCTCCACTCACTCACTCAGCTCAGAGATCCACTGGTTGACGATCACACTTTGATCTGATTGGTTACAAGGTAGTTTGTGACGTCAGAAACACCAGCGATTTCAAAGCGTGTTGCGCAAAAAAAGTTGCGCACTTAAATTTTTAGGTGCAATCAACTTGGATTTTGGAGTAATTACAACTTAAATTACATTAAACTGACCTGTTGAATTAGTTGAATCTTGTAGTATCATTTATAAAAAAAAGTTGAAATTGCTTAACTTATTTTGATGAGTTAAAGCAATGTAAAAACATATGTTGTCATAACTTATTGATAATATTTTTTTTTACAGTGTAAACTTTAACTTTTTTGGTTCAAAATTAATAAATAATGAGTCCCTTCTTCAAAAATGTGTTTCGTCTCACCCTGATTCACTATGGTAAGCCTATTATAATGTTGTGTTGCGGACAGCTCGGAATTTTGATTTTTCCAACCTAGTTCTTGGAAATAACTTATGAACATTCGACCTCGCCAACTCGGGCTAGCCTACATCATCAATCAACCACAACCTCAGGGAGACATTTGACGTTAAAAAGTTTATGTAGCCTAATAATACCTTCTTTTTTGCTTATCGTCAGCTGTTTGCAAAGCAATTGTATGTAGTTTTTATTCAGTTTTTGCCATAATTGACACAAAAACAAGACTTGTGTCGTGGCGACATCATGTGGTCAGCAACGTGAAGTGTGATTGGCTGGAATTCTCCGAGGATCTGAAGAGGGACATTTAATTTGGGAAATTTGGGATATCCTCGTCTGGAACGCAGCATGAGTGTTTATATTTTATACTGAGAAATGTTTCGCTGGAAACTGCGTGCACACCTGGACCTGGTACTGACCTGTGCGTGTTTCGTCATATCCGTAAATAGAGAAAAGTTGCTCCGGCAAGTTTAGGCTTTTCTAAGATGGCGAGAACTGAGGGATTTGAAATGTTGTAAAAGCGACGCGGAGATGATGGTGTTTTTATTACTCAACAGGTGAGTAAGGTGTTTTATTGAACAGATTGTCTCTAACGGAGTTAATTGTGAAGATCATTTCATTATAATTGGTTTAGCACTGTTCTAGAATTTATTTAAGGAAGTACCGTGTCTTTTAATGGGTAAAGCTACACATCTTCAGCCAGTCATCTTGAGATAATTTTCATCGAAACTGGTTATATCTTTGAAGCCTAGCAGTGAATGTTTTATAAACCGTAGGATAGGCCTAATCATATTCATCCGCACAGTCACGCAGAGCCGAAGCACTACCAAAACAACGTTCTTCCGCAAAATACATACAGTTTTGTTAACCGCAATAAGGCCAAAAGTTACATAGTGTAAATAGCTGGAATCTTTTTACAGTACAAATTAAAATAAATCCTCTATAGAACAAGTGATAATTACATTAAAAATAATTCAGCTTCTCGTTTTTGACAATTATTAATGCATGTAAACCGTCTTATGAGCTGATATGAGTCTCATTGCTGTATTATCTAATTGTGTATCTTCAGAATAAATCAAAACAGAAGGTCTTGTCATATAGATTTTATGTTTTTATTGTCACAATTCTGAAATACAGAATTTAAAGGAAGAAAAAGCAAGTTGAGTCGTCTTCATCGTGGACAGATAACGAAAGCAAACATCACACAAAACTGAGAGTTCATACATTAAAATAAAATATTCAGAGACTCTGAAGCGTAGGAGAGTTTTCAGAAACATGAGGAGAGACAATGAAACTGAATGAATCACTCTATCACCCAAAAGCCTGTTTCTCTTTAAAGAACTAGTTCGTCTTTGATGTCTCTCTTTCTTCCGTATGAACACAAAAGGAGATGTTTAGCACAATGTACACAGTCCTGTTCAAATATACACGGAAATGCAATAAAGATTTGAAAGTTGAAAGAGAATATTTCTAGTTTCTTTTTCCATTTTGTGTTTCACAGAAGAAAGAAAGTCAAACCGGTTTGACTTTGGAGTGACATGAAGGAGAGTAAATGATCATTTTTGGGTGAAACCATCGTTTTAAGCTTATAAACGGGCCGTGAAGGATCATCTATTAATAATGTGTGACCTTGTAACACTGAATTATTTCAGAAATAACAATACAACATCAGTCCTTTCTGTTCTGCTTTTGGAGAACCTCCTCCAGAAACCTTCTTTGCGGCCCCTTGTGGAATTGAAATAATAAGAAAATAAAAAAAATTAATAAATATATAAAATCAAACATTAAAAAGTGTGTAAGCGTTCCCGGTTCTTTTCTTCTGCCTGGATCTTTTTGTCGAGAGCCAAAGCCACAGTCCATATAAAATTACCAAACCGCGGCATGGGGGGACGCACATTTTTTAAACATATGCATTTTTAGTTCCTCTTTTGTTCTGTTATTAAAAGCAGAGTTTTGGACAAATGGCAGCGGAGCTCTGAGACTGGCACAACACACACACACACACACACACACACACACACACACACAGCCACACACTCTCTCTCTCTCTCTCTCTCTCTCACACACACACACACACACACACACACACACACACACACACACACACACACACACACACACACACACCTCTGAGCTTCCTCCATCTCTCACAGACACTCAACGACCGCATCGGAACAATGGAAAGGAAATTACGTCGTATCTGGAGCGAATTGCACCCAGTTTTATTTCTCCATTAAAAGACGAATGACTAAATGACTCGAACTTTTGACCTGTGCTGATCTTTATTATTATTGAGTGACACGTACAGCTTTATTTGAAAGCTTTTTGTCTTTTGCATTGTGCATTAAAACTACACGAGCTCTGAAAAGGGAATCATTTGAGGTAAAAACACTTAAAAGGCACTAGGGATGAAATCTGTTGAAAGACGGATCGCCACACACACACACACACACACACACACACACACACACAGTAAATCTCACAAAACCAGTCACTTTCAGGTCACCCAAAAACATCATATTTTTGCATAATATTGTTATTATTAATTAAATCATAATTAATACATACATCATTATCAGTGTTGGGTGTAATGCATTACTTTAATTTAATTACTTTTCCCTTGAAAAAAGTAAAGGAATTACTCTTTAATTTTCTGTAATTTAATTAGTTACTTCTGATGTACCGGTAATTGCATTAAATACTGTACAGACTATTGAACAATTCTATATAAAACAATAGTGGATTAAAAAAAAAACATTTAAAAATGTATGTTAAATAATGTTACATTTTAAAATGTTATATTATTTATTTGAAAGAATTAATAGAGCAGTTTCATGTCTGTCCTTTTCTTTATGCAAAATTTGGTTTATATTTTTTAGAGCTTTGGAGAATTTTTACTGTACAAAAATGTTAAAACGTCTGCATGCACTGAAAATGTATGTTGAAAATGTTTAATTGTCATTTAAATATTATCTTAACGATCCTAAAAAATTCATTTTCTTTATGCAAAAGTTTTTAGAGACAACACTTTAAAGAGCTTTGGAGAATTTTTACTGTACAAAAAAAAAAAAAAACATCTGGATGCACTGGAAATGTTTAATTGTCATTAAAATAATATCTTATCAATAACATTGTTTACGAAAAATTGTTTCTATTTTTTACAGACAAAATGTAAGAGTTGTTTTGAGAATTTTTACTGTAAATTGTTTTTAAAAACACCTGTATGCACTGAAAATGTATGGTGAAAATGTTTAATTGTCATTAAAATAATATCTAAACGATCCAAAAATGTATTTTTTTGATGCAAAATTTTGTTTATATTTTTTACAGATAAAATTAAGAGGTTTTTTTTGAGAATTTTTACTGTACACATTTTTTAAAACACCTGTATGCACTGAAAATGTATGGTGAAAATGTTTAATTGTCATTAAAATAATATCTTAATGATCCTAAAATGTATTTTCTTTCTGCAAAATTTTGTTTATTTGTTTTACAGACAAAATGTAAGAGTATTTTGAGAATTTTTACTGTAAATTGTTTTTAAAAACACCTGTATGCACTGAAAATGTATGGTGAAAATGTTTAATTGTGATTAAAATAATATCTAAACGATCCTAAAAATGTATTTTTTTGATGCAAAATTTTGTTTATATTTTTTACATACAAAATTAAGAGTTTTTTTGAGAATTTTTACTGTACACATTTTTTAAAACACCTGTATGCACTGAAAATGTATGGTGAAAGTGTTTAATTGTCATTAAAATAATATCTAAACGATCCTAAAAATGTTTTTTCTTTATGCAAATGTTTGTTTATATTTTTTAGAGCTGAAATGTGACCCGTTTTCATGAGATCCACCCATTCATAACCAGCTCTCATTGGTCGACTAGCGATTTGGATCCCTGAACAGCAGCGGTGCGTCCCGTGGACAGAAGTGTCACTGTTCTCAGTACGATCCCGTTTGCTCGTCGGCCTCGAAGATCTGCTCGTATTCGCTCAGCAGCAGCTCGATGGCCTGGTTCTGGTACAGCATGTTAACGGCCATGTTTCCGCCCTCGTTCTCCGGGCGCATGAGCGTGGGGCCGAACACGATGCCGATGTTCTGAGTCGTCATGCGATTGCAGTCGGAGTTCTCCTTCACCCTAAACAGAACAAGACGACATTCAGATGAAAGACCGATCCAGAAACTGCTCAACACTTCAACTTTAAACAGAAAAAGCGAAGGAGACACGAAGAGCTTCCTGTGGGTAACTTCCTCCAGAGATACCAAACCACAGGAACACGTTTGCCATCTTCATTTACTTCAACTTTGTCTCAGATATTTCTTCTCTGCATTTCACCTTGCGTTCTAGTTGACTAATAAACCTGGCATTGCATGTTATGAACATTGTTTGCTCTTTGATAAAAGCATCCGCTTGATGCATAAATGTATAAAATCATATCATATCAGAATCTTTATGTGTCATTATACAACAGAGCACAACGAAATGATGTGCAATCCTATTCAGTGCAATACAGGTGAAACTCGAAAAATTAGAATATTGTGCAAAAGTTATATTTTTATGGCTTACAGCTTCTGAAAACCCCAAATTCAAAATCTCAGAAAATTAGAATATTACATGAAATCAGTAAAAAAAAAGGATTTTAAATACAGAAATTTCGGCCCTTTGAAAAGTATAATCATGCATATGTATATGAATATATTAGTTTCACCTTTTAATTTGAATTACTGAAGTACATGAACTTTTTGCACGATTTTCTAATTTTTCGAGTTTCACCTGTAATCAATCTCCCACTTTAAAAGCAATTATCCTGTGTGCAACCCAGCAAATAAATATGTGCAATGGAAAGCTGAATAAATATGTGGTTTGTTATGATAGGACAATATTTGGCCGAGATACAACTATTGTAAATCTGGAATCTGAGGATGCAAAAAAATCTAAACATTGAGAAAATCTCCTTTAAAGTTGTGCATTTATGTTCGCGAAAATATATATATTTTTTTATATTTATGGTAGGAAATTTACAAAATATCTTCATGGAACTTGATCTTTACTTAATATCCTAATGATTTTTGGCATAAAAGAAAAATCTATAATTTTGACCCATACAATGTATTGTTGGATATTTCCACAGATAAACCCGTGCGACTCGAGACTGGTGACGTGATCCAGGGTCACATATATATAAATATACATTTAACAGCAATATTTGCATACCATATGCAGCACGGTATGACGAGACGTTCATACTTTTGATCACAGACTTTGGAAGCACATTAATGAGATCACTTCTAAAAACACGTGTTTCTTTCTTTCTTTTCTTATCAATAACCTTTCAGATTCAGTCTGTCGTTTCATTGGAGGTTCTTCATATCAGTGATGCTTTAAAGCTTCTTTGTGGCCTTTGAACTTAAAAAGGTTCTCTGTGATATCAGTGACATATGAATGTTCTCTGAAACTAGGAGTAAGGAGTGTTTTAGATTTCCCTGCATGTTTTATTTTCTGTATTTATTATGGCGTAGACTCAATTCAGGCTTATTATAAATGACTGATATTGCTTTAATAGTTATGAGTCTTGTATATTTCTCAAGTCTCATCAGTCTGTTCGTAGTGAAGACACACAGCGCCCTCTAGTGTCTCAATCACGACACTTTCTGCAGTCTTCCAATATAACTACACAATATATAAACCCAGAGGAGATGGAGAGATCACAGAGGGAAGTATTCATCAACATAAACCAAAGGGAAGAAAGACAGACAAATAAAGAGAAGAGAAACCTCCTGATCAGCTGAGATCAATGAGTGCATGTGTGTTCTCATTGGTGCAGGACAAGTGGGCGGAGCTTGCATAATCCAATCAGAGCGCGATTAATGGGTGAGAAATTGATTTCAAGGTGAGTGTCATTATGAATGAATCAGTGTTAAAAGTGAGTGATTGTTTGATTTGAAATAATGAAACGAGATGTACAGTTGAAACCAAAAGTATTTTGTGGTTGTGAATAGTGAGTGATGGCTCACTGCTTTGATTCAGTGCTTTGAAACTGATTAAAACTGAACACAGAGGACAGAAAACATAAGGTGAAAGGTTCAACAAAGCAAGCAAGTATTTTCATTATAAGTGTAATCTACTCACTAGTTAGTGGATGATTCCAGCTAACAACTTATAAAAACTGAATGTTCTCTTAACGTTCAAAACATCCAGTTTTCAAAATGATTTTTCTTTGGTTATGCAAACATTTATCATTCTTCAAACATTATATGAATGTTACTTTTGAACGTTCTGAAACTAGTAACATTTAAAAAACATCCAACTAAATGTTTCAGGTAAAAACGTTCTATAAACGATGTATAAATAATGTTTTTGTGCTAATGTTTTGAACAGTTTTATTACAATTAGACAGAAAACAAAAACGGCATTCAATCTGTGTCCCTCAGATCAAATGACATGACACTAAACCGCCAGTAGGTGGCGGCAAATCACGGTCTCATATGAGTCGATGAATCATTCAAACAATTCGTTTAAAACGACTGATTCATTCAGGGACAAAGCAGAAAGGCTTGTTCGACTTGAACCGGCGCTGCACAGACCGATCGGTTTATGACATCAAAGTACCGCGAGAGCAATTCAAAAGCATAAGGAGCCGTCTGCTTTCTATTCGCTCTCGCGGTACTTTGATGTCATTCACCGATCGGTCTGTGCAGCGCCGGTTCAAGTCGAACAAGCCTGACGTGACTGAGTGAGTCATTAAAACGATTCGTTTAAAAAGTGACGAAACTGAAGCTGTGTTGCTCGATGGCTCTACTGTTTGGAACAATCTTCATTGCCAAAATATAGGAAAAACAATATTGTGTCTAAAATATAAGTCGCCTAATAACTTATTGATTTTCTACAACAGTTCAATCAACAATATCACACTTGCAAATGTGCTGTTATTTGGGAAAACCGCACTTTGCTCATGTGACATTACGTATAATATATTATTATATCATTTAATATATCATATTAAAAACAAGGACAATTTTTTTGCACCAAATCTTGTTTTTTGGAGGCATTTTTATAGATTTTTGGTGCATTTTCTCCTTTGCAGCCACTAAAAATTCCGATTTAAACACAGACTTCAAGCATGGAGAACAGTGTAGAGAACGTGTGCTGGTACCGTTTCAGGTGTCGGATCATGTGACTCAAGGTGTCGTGGTTTGGCGGAGGCATGCTGATGACCAGAAGCTTCAGGCGCTCCACCTTATCCAGGTAATTGGATATTTCTACAGGACACAGACGCATAAACGGTCATTATAATGAATTATTAATCACGCTGCTTCTCTGGCTTCTCCTTGTCACTCACTGACGGTCTCGACGATGTCGTGGAAGAATCCGTACGGGATGAGCGGCTCGGGAAGCTCTCGGAAGAACAGTTTGAGCGCGCCGGTGATGACGTGGATGTCGTCCCACTGCGGGTCGTCCAGATCCAGGCGCTCTGGAGGAAAGATGACGGAGTGAGTGTTAAATGCTGAATCACACACACACACACACACTCAAAGATGGGCTGCAGAAGAAGAAAAGAGAAGGTGATGAAGCAAATCATAATGTCTGCAATTAATTTTGCAGGTTCAGTGCAATTTCATCTGTGATATGAAAAGGAGTTTTGCACAGAAGAAGGTTTTGAATCAAAATTACACGCAATGAACGCTTTAAATTATTATACGATATTTCTTATCTTACTTCACCCGCTTAACTACTGTTTGTTTCCTCGGAAGAACCTGGAAAACTGGGATATATGAGGAAGCCTGTGATTTCAAAAGCGTGCTTTCTAGACCTGGAAAAGTCATGTAAAATAATACAATCTTAAAATGCATTTATTTGATTAAAAATACAAAAAAACAATAATATTGTGAAATATTATTACAATTTAAAATAACTGTTTTTTATTTGAATATATTTTAAAATGTAATTTATTCCTGTGATCAAAGCTGAATTTTTCAGCATCATTACTCCAGTCTTCAGTGTCACATGATCCTTCAGAAATCATTATATATATATACAGTATTCAACATTTGAATTGGATCAAAACCTTTAATTAAAGTTATACATGAATTTTGACCAATTCCCGTTCTTGTCTTGGACAACTTTGATGAACTTTTTTGATCCACTTCAGATGTTGACTACTGTATATAATTTCAGTTTTATGTATTTTAGTACTTAAAAACTATTTTTAAGTTTTATATTTTATTTCAGTTAATGTTTATTTTATTTTATAATTTATTTCAAGCAACAAATTTAAGTTAGTTTTAGTTATACTTAACGGTAATAACCCTGGTAGAAATTATTAGTAAAAATCCATATTCTTAAACCCTTTTCTAGTAAACCAGGAACGACTGTAAAAAAAGAAAGAAAGAAAAGTAAAATCAGTCATTAAAGGTTCTCTAAATGATTTTTAGGCCAAGCATTGTTTTGTCACATCCAGCAAACATCTTGTCACGATTTTTGGGGTTGTTCTTGTCATGTTTCTGTTGTCCCGCTGAAGCCGGGATCGTTCGCCAGCTGTGAAACGGTACGTAATGCGCAAGTTTATGATCGAATCAGAGAAAAAAAATGCACAAGCGTGGTTTCATCTCACAAATCGCAGCTCATAAGCAAACTGAAGACGCTGCTGAGACATCGATGTCACGTGTCTTTACGGGTTGTGTGTGAACGCACTCTCCGATTCCGGAAAATCACTGGCAGTGTGAATGAACCAAAATCAAATCAAATCCCGAGTCACTTTATCCGTGTATTTTCCGGAATCTCTGTGTGAAAGCGGTTCATGACTGTTTCAGGAAGCACGGGAGGGAGGGGGAGGGTCGAGCTAGCCTCCGTTTCGTTTCGCAATACTTCGAACGCCAACAAGAAGTGACGTCACCCAACATCGCTTAGAGCAGCTTTAACAACAGCAGGAAACCTAAAGACCCGCCAGGTCTCAAAACTTCTGGAATCATGAAATTAACATTTTGATTACAATTATTTTAGTTGCTATGCTATCATTACAGCAGCAGAAGCCGACATGCACCGAAACATCAAGCGAGAAGCAGAAAGCGTCAGGAGACTCGAGTCAGACAGAAGCAGCGAGCGTCAGAGAGTAGCGAGATCTTCAGCGTTCCCGTTATCAGGAGACAAACCTTGCACTAAATCCTCAGGGAAGAGATAGCGTCCGTCTGTGGTCACGGCTCGCTCTGGAAGAACGGACAGGAGTTACAGACGTGACATCATACAGTGACATCATCACACACTCTTTACCAGCTGACACCTGTGTGCGATGATGTCATGCGTGACACGGAGAGAACATCTGATGAATAAATCAATTAATACTCAGATTTCTATTTCTCCCCGTTACATAAAAAGGTGCACTCCTTAATAAAATTGTAACACAAAGGAAGTGACATCATTTGGGCTTTTTCTACAAAATAAATCGAAATCTTTTTTTACATTGCAGTGCTCAAACCTATTAACAAAGTTATTGTCAGAAATTCATTGTTCTATTGTACATTCATGGATAACAACAAACCAACAATTTGATCCCAAATTAACAGCACATTTTTCGTCATTTAATTAATTTTTTAATTTTGATGCTTATTTAATGTTTATTGCTAGAAAATAATAAAACTGGGTTTTAAAATGAGCATCTCTTGCATTTTTCAAACTCAGCATTTTGTCATTTTTATAAATTATTTAATTTAAATGTTTATTTAATGTTTGCTACTAGAAAATTATATTATAACTGTAAGTTAACTATAGGAATTATCTCACAAAACTGGGGTTTTCAATGCATTTAGATATGTAACAAATATTGATATTATAATAATTTCCCGTGAATCACTCAGAGTAAGACCAAGACATGCATAAAGTTTTGATTTCACGTCGCATTTAATTGCAATGAATAACAGAACTGAATCATTCATGACACTTATGGTTATTATACTGATGTGATATTGACTCTCACCGTGATTGACAGAAAAGCGCAGTTTCTGAATGACGGCAAGATTCCCACTCACTCTGTAAATCCCATCAGTCTCCAAGCCTGAATACACACACACACACACACACATTATTTCCAGGAATAGGACAGCAGTCCAACAGAAACACGACTGTGTAAAACAGAGACAAGATTAGTGGATAAGAACAAAAAATAAAATCATTTTGATTCAGAATAATTTGCTAATGAATCATGCTGACCAATCAGAGACGGTTCATTCTGATTCACAAGAAAGATTCACTCACAAATCGAGCATCGTTATGATGGTTCATTATGACAAAAGTCGAGTTCAGCACAACTATAAAAATGCATATTCATCATTATAGTCAATTTCATCACTTTTAAGATTTCATTTATTTACATATATTCCAGGCCTGGAAAGAAAAACAGCGTAAAGTCAACATGAAATCTAAATTGACAAAATTTTTTTATGGATTATTGCAGTGTTTATTCTAAATGATTTATCGGTGCACATCATCATTATTGTGTTAATAATCTTGAATCAGAATAAGTTCCTCTTCTCTGATGATGTGGGCTGTCACTCACATGAGATCAGCCAATAGCAAACCACAACCATCCAATCAATTTCCCACGGACAAAATCAAGCCCCGCCCAAATTTGTTCTCGTTCCAGAAGCGCTTCACTCGGATGTAAGACACAATAGAGAAGAAAAGACGAGTGCGACTTTGGCTTTTCCTCAGGATATGTTCCCATTGAAGTGTTTGAGCCCTATTTTAACGATCTAAGCTCATGGTGTAAAGCACACGGCGCAAGCGCACTTAGTGTGTGTCTGAATCCACTTTTGCTAGTTTAACGACGGGGAAAATGGTCGGCGCTCCCGGCGCATGGTCTAAAAGAGTCGTCCCTTTTCTCTTAATGAGTAATGGGTGTGTTTTATCTCTATTCTCTTAATGAGTAATGGGTGTGTTTTATCTCTATTCTCTTAATGAGTAATGGGTGTGTTTTATCTCTATTCTCTTAATGAGTAATGGGTGTGTTTTATCTCTATTCTCTTAATGAGTAATGGGTGTGTTTTGGGTGTAACGTGAAGTAAACCAATCAGAGTCTCGTCTACCATTCCCTTTAAAGGACAGTTGCGCTCGCGCCATAACGGATTCGCTATTTACATAGAGGATTTCGCAAAAACTGAACGTGTCTCCAGAGAGAAAATGGATGTGTGTGTGTGTGTGTGTGTGAGGTTAAAGTGCTAGCAGACCATCTACGGGACAAGCCGGATCTTTATGTACACAATAATAATCTTTTACATTGTTTACAATTGTTATTTTTAATATTTGCCATGTTTGTGTGCTGCTGCGCGTCCCTGTGTGTGTAATAAGCAGAGAGTGTGTGTGTGTAATAAGCAGTGTGTGTGTAATAGGCAAAGTGTGTGTAATAAGCAGAGAGTGTGTGTAATAAGTAGTGTGTGTGTGTGTGTGTAATAAGCAGAGTGTGTGTGTAATAAGCAGAGAGTGTGTGTAATAAGCAGAGAGTGTGTGTAATAAGCAGAGAGTGTGTGTAATAAGCAGAGTGTGTGTGTGTTGTGGACTCGCATATAGGCTCCTATTACTAACGCACCCTTTAAATAACAAAATAATACATCGCCGTTGACTTTAGAGCAGGGTTCAGTCAGTCAACCGCTCAGTCTATTGCAGTTCCTCAAAACAGCAACAATGCGGCTGAACACACACTGAACACACACTGAACACACACTGAAACACACACTGAACACACACTCGTTCTCAGACCAGCAGCCCATGGGCCACAGATGAGCGCAAATGCATTTGCTATTTAAAGAACGTGACGCAGGACGTAAAAAATGAAAACTGCGTCAGGCTGAAACTAGCGAAACACACTTGCGTCGCGCCTGGATAGAGTCGAGTGTGTGATCGAGTCCGAAGAGTAAATGAGAAGATCACCTCTCCTCTCCACGGCTTCGGTGCATTTCTTGACGAACTGTGGAACGGTGCATTTCTCCCGGTCACACAGAAGCTCCAGTCCACAGCCGAACACCTGATCTGAAGCACACACACGTCAAACAGTGAATGAGGGACGCTTGAACACCTGATCTGAAGCACACACACGTCAAACAGTGAATGATGGATGCTTGAACACTTGATCTGAAGCACACACACACGTCAAACAGTGAATGAGGGACGCTTTCAAAACACTCATGGCTAAACCAGCGAATGACTTCGAGTCCTACTTTTTAAAGGGAAATCCAATACATTGGTGCAAAGTTTATTTGTTTGTTTGGTAACACTTTACAGTAAGGTTAGGTAGGTTGCTTTATTGTCCCCAAGGGGAAATTCTGCTAAAGTGCTAGTGTGGTTGTTGCACATTGCTCCATTGCACTGAAGTTTGTGTAAAGTGCATAAGCTAAGGTGCTAGTGTGTCTATTGCACGTTGCTCACATATTTATTGTACACAGCTCTATTTCACATCGTTCAGCAGCGTAATGGAGGCTGGCACAAATGATCATTTTAGGCGATTATAGTTTGACATTTTGGTACACGGAGTCTTCTTCCTGATGGCAGGGTTTCGTATTCAGGGAAGAGGGGATGTTGAGGGTCTGATTTAAGGCGAGACACTACAGGTGAATAGGGTAAAAAATGTAACTAGCAGATATCACCATGAAACTTTCCCAGTTGATTACCTACATTAAGATGAGAAAAAAATGTATTATAAGTTTTCTGTGATTTAATGTTTAAATATGCAAATTAGGCAATATCTACTTAAATATGCTATATTAAATTAGTAAAAATACTAATTTGCATATATAAAAAAAACGAAATCTGAGTATTGGATAAAGCCAGGTTAAAAAATATTTTTTCATTGTGTTCACATATTAGATGGGGAAAAAATTACAGAGGGATTTATGGATATCTACTATTGTTATCCTGTAAATCAGAATATACTGTCAACTGTCAATTTTCGCCATGTTTTTTGGAATAGAATGTTATATAAATCAGGCTAGGAATAATATATTTACAAATCCCTCTGTAAATGTCCTCATAATATAACTAGGTACAAGACTGGAGAGTTTGGTGTATATCGGTGCTGCTGAAGTGGAGATTTCGGACTTGGAGAATGAGAGAAAAGTCATTTGGAGAAAACGGGCTTTAAAGATTTATCATCAGCCAATGAGATTGCGCATTCAGCCCTTTTACTTTCACGATTGGTTGCTGATAAAAAGTGAATGACCATATTTGGATCCGACAGCTTTGTACAGGAGAGAGAGAGCTTTCCAGCGGTGTGTGTGATGACAGGGTGCAGACAGCGATCGTGGAGCAGCGGGAGGATTTACAACGCCAACTTTTGTTGAATTTATGAGAAATCTACAGACGCAAACAGACAAAGTGTAGTAAAATAAAGACCTAAATGTGTATTTCTGACTTTTTTTCACCACAAGTCTGAAAGAAGACGTGTTATTGAAGACAAATATCCAAAAATCTCAAAATTGACCAGTAAAAAAAAAACGATGTTTTTGCCTGTCGTGTCTCGCCTTAATTTTCATAGCCTGTTTCATAATTGTCTGATCATACAGGCTCTGTTAGGCTCATAGTCTCTCCTCCCGATCATTTTCATGGCTGTTTTGTGCATGTTTGCAAGCTTGTTTTTCAGCTTAACTGTTAAGTTGCCAAATCATGCCCTAATTCCATATCTGATGACACTCTCCAATATTGCATGGTAGAAGATCATCGTGATCTGATCTTAGACGCCGTAGAACGCAGTTTGTTGCACAGGTTGTCAACGTGTGTATTCCAGCAAAGAAGACTGTGGATGTGGACACCTAAGTGTTTGTATGAGGACACCTGAGTTACTTCCTGGTTTTTAATGACCACTGGCTCGTGGTCTGTAACTTGCCTCGGGTCGAAGACCATCTCCTTTGTTTTTTGAATGTTTAAAATGAGATGGCTGGCGTCACACCATTTAACGAATGTGTCTATTTCGTCTCGGTACACAGAGGAGTCTGCATCCTTGTACAAGAGGCTCAGGATCGCGGTATCATCAGCTAATTTCATTATATAGTTGTTAGAGTGTACATTCCTACAGTCATTGGTGTACGATGTGAAGAGTATTGGTGATACACTCCTGTGTTACAGTATTTGATCTCCGATAGCGTCCTCTTGACCTTCACTTGCTGAGCCCTGTTAGTTAGAAACACACCACCGTTTGACCGGTTCACCTTTAATGAGTCCTTTCTCCTGCAGCGTTTGTAGAGGCGGCCGCCGGAGGATCAGCTTCTTCAACCGGCTCTTCACACGCTTGCGCTCGGAGTTCTCCATGTAAGAGGTGGAGCGAGGGACTGTGGACACAGAGACCAGTGTGAGTCCAGTGTGTGTGTGTGTGTGTGTGTGTGAAACGGCACTGAAACGTGCGTATTTACAGATCCTGTAAAAATGAAATTCATGCCTATTTTTTTACAGTCTATAATTCATGCACTACTTTTGGGGTTTTCAAGGACTACAATCAGAGATCTCACTTATCAAACAATATCTTTAATATCTTTCAAATTCTAAAAATATGTAAATAGATAAAGGATAAACTAATTTAAAAATAAACTAATAAAATAAACTAATATAAAAAAAAATGGAACAAATAAAGTGCAGCACAAGCAATGACTGTGTAACTTTAACCGATGACAAAGATATCGCTTTCCTTATTCAAACTGATTTATTCTCATGAATATATGATTGACCTGAAGAATGAACGATGTATCATATACTTGGATATTTATGAGCAATATCACACTCATAGTCATGTGAAGTGGCTCTATATCTATATCAGACGAGCTGCAGTGTCATTCTGTGTGAAAAGATTGTTTTATCGTTAGAGTTAGAGTTGTGTGTTTGTGTGTGTGTGTGTGTGTGAGAGAGAGACTGACAGCTCCACCTGTGTGTGTGTGTGTGTGTGTGTGTGTGTGTGTGAGAGACTGGCAGCTCCACCTGTGTGTGTGTGCAGGTTCCTGTAGCGAGTTAGAGTTGTGTGTGTGTGTGTGTGTGTGTGTGAGAGAGAGAGACTGACAGCTCCACCTATATGTGTGTGTGTGTGAGAGACTGGCAGCTCCACCTGTGTGTGTGTGCAGGTTCCTGTAGCGAGTTAGAGTTGTGTGTTTGTGTGTGTGTGTGTGTGAGAGAGAGACTGACAGCTCCACCTGTGTGTGTGTGTGTGTGTGTGTGTGTGTGTGTGTGTGTGTGTGTGTGAGAGACTGGCAGCTCCACCTGTGTGTGTGTGCAGGTTCCTGTAGCGAGTTAGAGTTGTGTGTTTGTGTGTGTGTGTGTGTGAGAGAGAGACTGACAGCTCCACCTGTGTGTGTGTGTGTGTGTGTGTGTGTGTGTGTGTGTGTGTGTGTGTGTGTGTGTGTGTGAGAGACTGGCAGCTCCACCTGTGTGTGTGTGCAGGTTCCTGTAGCGAGTTAGAGTTGTGTGTGTGTGTGTGTGTGTGTGTGTGTGAGAGAGAGAGACTGACAGCTCCACCTATATGTGTGTGTGTGTGTGTGTGTGAGAGACTGGCAGCTCCACCTGTGTGTGTGTGCAGGTTCCTGTAGCGAGTTAGAGTTGTGTGTGTGTGTGTGTGTGTGTGTGTGTGTGTGTGTGTGTGTGTGAGAGAGAGACTGACAGCTCCACCTATGTGTGTGTGTGTGTGTGTGTGTGTGTGTGTGTGTGTGTGTGAGACTGGCAGCTCCACCTGTGTGTGTGTGCAGGTTCCTGTAGCAAATTAGAGTTGTGTGTGTGTGTGTGTGTGTGTGTGAGTGAGAGAGAGACTGACAGCTCCACCTATGTGTGTGTGTGTGTGTGTGAGACTGGTAGCTCCACCTGTGTGTGTGTGCAGGTTCCTGTAGCGAGTTAGAGTTGTGTGTGTGTGTGTGTGTGTGTGTGTGAGAGAGAGAGACTGACAGCTCCACCTATGTGTGTGTGTGTGTGTGTGTGTGTGAGAGAGAGACTGACAGCTCCACCTATGTGTGTGTGTGTGTGTGTGTGTGTGTGTGTGTGTGTGTGTGTGTGTGAGAGACTGGCAGCTCCACCTGTGTGTGTGTACAGGTTCCTATAGCGAGTTAGAGTTCTGTGTGTGTGTGTGTGTGTGTGTGTGTGTGAGAGAGAGACTGACAGCTCCACCTGTGTGTGTGTGCAGGTTCCTGTAGCGAGTTAGAGTTGTGTGTGTGTGTGTGTGTGTGTGTGTGTGTGTGAGAGAGAGACTGACAGCTCCACCTATGTGTGTGTGTGTGTGTGTGTGTGTGTGTGTGTGTGTGTGTGAGAGAGAGAGACTGACAGCTCCACCTATATGTGTGTGTGTGTGTGTGTGTGTGTGTGAGAGAGACTGACAGCTCCACCTGTGTGTGTGTGTGTGTGTGTGTGTGTGTGTGTGTGTGTGTGTGAGAGAGAGAGAGAGACTGACAGCTCCACCTATGTGTGTGTGTGTGTGTGTGTGTGTGTGTGAGAGAGAGACTGACAGCTCCACCTGTGTGTGTGTGTGTGTGTGTGTGTGTGTGTGTGTGTGTGTGAGAGAGAGAGACTGACAGCTCCACCTATGTATGTGTGTGTGTGTGTGTGTGTGTGTGTGTGTGTGTGTGTGTGTGTGTGTGTGTGTGTGTGTGTGTGAGAGAGAGAGAGACTGACAGCTCCACCTATATGTGTGTGTGTGTGTGTGTGTGTGTGTGTGTGTGTGTGAGAGAGACTGGCAGCTCCACCTGTGTGTGTGTGCAGGTTCCTGTAGCGAGTTAGAGTTGTGTGTGTGTGTGTGTGTGTGTGTGTGAGAGAGAGACTGACAGCTCCACCTGTGTGTGTGTGTGTGTGTGAGAGACTGGCAGCTCCACCTGTGTGTGTGTGCAGGTTCCTGTAGCAAATTAGAGTTGTGTGTGTGTGTGTGTGTGTGTGTGTGTGTGTGAGAGAGAGACTGACAGCTCCACCTATGTGTGTGTGTGTGTGTGTGTGTGTGTGTGTGTGTGTGAGAGAGAGAGACTGACAGCTCCACCTATATGTGTGTGTGTGTGTGTGTGTGTGTGTGAGAGAGACTGACAGCTCCACCTGTGTGTGTGTGTGTGTGTGTGTGTGTGTGTGTGTGAGAGAGAGAGAGAGACTGACAGCTCCACCTATGTGTGTGTGTGTGTGTGTGTGTGTGTGTGAGAGAGAGACTGACAGCTCCACCTGTGTGTGTGTGTGTGTGTGTGTGTGTGTGTGAGAGAGAGAGACTGACAGCTCCACCTATGTATGTGTGTGTGTGTGTGTGTGTGTGTGTGTGTGTGTGTGTGTGTGTGTGTGTGTGTGTGTGTGTGAGAGAGAGAGAGAGACTGACAGCTCCACCTATATGTGTGTGTGTGTGTGTGTGTGTGTGTGTGTGTGTGAGAGAGACTGGCAGCTCCACCTGTGTGTGTGTGCAGGTTCCTGTAGCGAGTTAGAGTTGTGTGTGTGTGTGTGTGTGTGTGTGTGTGTGAGAGAGAGACTGACAGCTCCACCTGTGTGTGTGTGTGTGTGTGAGAGACTGGCAGCTCCACCTGTGTGTGTGTGCAGGTTCCTGTAGCAAATTAGAGTTGTGTGTGTGTGTGTGTGTGTGTGTGTGTGTGTGAGAGAGAGACTGACAGCTCCACCTATGTGTGTGTGTGTGTGTGTGAGACTGGTAGCTCCACCTGTGTGTGTGTGCAGGTTCCTGTAGCGAGTTAGAGTTGTGTGTGTGTGTGTGTGTGTGTGTGTGTGAGAGAGAGAGACTGACAGCTCCACCTATGTGTGTGTGTGTGTGTGTGTGTGTGTGTGTGTGTGTGTGAGAGAGAGACTGACAGCTCCACCTATGTGTGTGTGTGTGTGTGTGTGTGTGTGTGTGTGTGTGTGTGAGAGACTGGCAGCTCCACCTGTGTGTGTGTACAGGTTCCTATAGCGAGTTAGAGTTCTGTGTGTGTGTGTGTGTGTGTGTGTGTGTGTGAGAGAGAGACTGACAGCTCCACCTGTGTGTGTGTGCAGGTTCCTGTAGCGAGTTAGAGTTGTGTGTGTGTGTGTGTGTGTGTGAGAGAGAGACTGACAGCTCCACCTATGTGTGTGTGTGTGTGTGTGAGACTGACAGCTCCACCTGTGTGTGTGTGCAGGTTCCTGTAGCGAGTTAGAGTTGTGTGTGTGTGTGTGTGTGTGTGTGTGTGTGTGTGTGTGTGAGAGAGAGAGACTGACAGCTCCACCTATGTGTGTGTGTGTGTGTGTGAGAGACTGGCAGCTCCACCTGTGTGTGTGTACAGGTTCCTATAGCGAGTTAGAGTTCTCTGTGTGTGTGTGTGTGTGTGTGTGAGAGACTGACAGCTCCACCTATGTGTGTGTGTGTGTGTGACTGACAGCTCCACTTGTGTGTGTGTGCAGGTTCCTGTAGCGAGTTAGAGTTGTGTGTGTGTGTGTGTGTGTGTGTGTGTGAGAGAGAGACTGACAGCTCCACCTATGTGTGTGTGTGTGTGTGTGTGTGAGACTGGTAGCTCCTCCTGTGTGTGTGTGCAGGTTCCTGTAGCGAGTTAGAGTTGTGTGTGTGTGTGGTGTGTGTGTGTGTGTGTGAGACTGCCAGCTGTACCTGTATGTGTGTGTCTGTGTGCAGGTTCCTGTAGCGAGTGAGAGTCAGTCTGTGGTGCAGCAACAGTTCCGTGTGTGTGTGTGTGTGTGTGTGTGTGTAAAATAGCACTAGCCATCATAGATGATTGTTTGAAACGTACGCAATGCCTTGACTCCTCCGCGGTTCTCGTCCTCGTCTCCGCTCTGGTCCAACATCTCGACCGACCCGGCTCTCCTCAGGGAATACAGCAGAACATTATCCAGAGGATTCTCCTTATCCTGAAACACATGGGATTCGATGCGTCGAAGGAAATAATAATTCATTCAGCGAGGACGCATTCAGTTGATCTGAAGTGACATTTATAATGTTGCAAAAGATTCTATTTCAAATAAATGCTGTTCTTTTGAACTTTCTATTCATCAAAGAATCCTGAGAAATAAAATGCATCAGTTTCCACACAAATATGAAACTGTTTTCAACACTGATAATAATCATAAATGTTTCTTGATCATCAAATCATCATATTAGAGTGATTTGTGAAGGATCATGTGACACTGAAGACTGGAGTAATGATGCTGAACATTCAGCTTTGATCACAGGAATAAATTACACTTTACTGTATATATTCACATAGAGAACAGATGATTTACATTATAATAATATTTCACAATTTTTACTGTATTTTTGATCAAATAAACACAGCCTTGGTGAGCAGAAGAGACTTTTTTTTTTATCAAACAAAAAATAAAAATTGTATT
>NC_140217.1:40497807-40502807 GCF_951802725.1 Rutilus rutilus | reverse complement strand
ATGAGCCTCTGACACAGAATAAGGCAGTCGTGTGTTTATTAGTCATGATTAATCAAAGCGTTTCAGTCTTCTGGTTATTCAGAGACAGCGACAGGGGTTTCCTGGAATGATGTGTGTTATCGTACTTCTGCAGCGGGGCATACGTGGAGTGTGTGTGTGAGATGCCCTCTGGTGTTCAGAGTGATATGTGGTGTGTCTGTGTGTGTGTGTGTGTGTGAGAGACGCCCTCTGGTGTTCAGAGTGATATGTGGCGTGTGTGTGTGTGTGTGTGTGTATGTGTGTGTGTGTGTGTGTGTGTGTGTGTGTGTGAGACGCCCTCTGGTGTTCAGAGGGATATGTGGTGTGTCTGTGTGTGTGTGTGTGTGAGAGACGCCCTCTGGTGTTCAGAGTGATATGTGGTGTGTGTGTGTGTGTGTGTGAGACGCCCTCTGGTGTTCAGAGTGATATGTGGTGTGTGTGTGTGTGTTTGTGTGAGACGCCCTCTAGTGTTCAGATGGATATGTGGTGTGTGTGTGTGTGTGTGTGAGACGCCCTCTGGTGTTCAGAGTGATATGTGGTGTGTGTGTGTGTGTGTGTGTGTTTGTGTGAGACGCCCTCTAGTGTTCAGATGGATATGTGGTGTGTGTGTGTGTGTGTGAGAGACGCCCTCTGGTGTTCAGATGGATATGTGGTGTGTGTGTGTGTGTGTTTGTGTGAGACGCCCTCTAGTGTTCAGATGGATATGTGGTGTGTGTGTGTGTGTGTGTGTGTGTGAGAGAGAGAGACGCCCTCTGGTGTTCAGATGGATATGTGGTGTGTGTGTGTGTGTGTGAGACGCCCTCTGGTGTTCAGATGGAGCATTTACCACCAATCTGCACTGACAAACTGCGTATAAAATAATCGCAGCCTTTGCCAAATCGCATGCAGTTTCATTTCAATTTATCGCGCAGCCCTAATGTGTGGGATGTCTCTGATTGGTCAATGGCCGTGTGGTTCCGGGATCTGATTGGTCGCTCACCTTGCTCTGGTTGCCGTTGCTCTCGCGGGCTCTCCGGGGAGGTTTCCACGAGCGCTCCTTCGTTACGGTGTTGATGTAATAATAGCGTCCGGTCGCGGGGTCTTGGTACTGATCCCAGAGCTGCAGCGACTGGAGGGGCCGTTGCCCCGGCGACGGCATCGGAGGCTCCGCCCACTGCCTTCTCCCCGCATCCGACAGGGAACTCTGGGAAATGTAGGCTGATGATGAGAGCTGAGGAGAGGAGACATTAGAGGGATTACAAAGAAATATGGCACATATTACACGCAAAATGCAGAACTTGTGTTGCGCTAGGAATTGCATTTTAACTAGTGTTATTTCAGTTTTATTAATATGTCATTATAGTATTTATTCATATTTTGAGTTAGATTTTATTTTTATATTCTCAGTTTTCATTTTCATTTTAAGAATTGTATGTACTTATGTCCTTTTTAGTTATATATATATATACAGTACAGGTCAAATGTTTTTGAAAGAAGTTTCTTCTGCTCATCAAGCCTGCATTTATTTGATCAAAAATACAGATTTTTTTTTTTTTATATTGTGATATATTATTACAATTTAAAATAATTGGTTTTCAATTTATTATACTTTAAATTATCATTTATTTCTGTGATGCAAAGCTGAATTTTCAGGATCATTACTCCAGTCTATCACATGATCCTTTAGAAATCATTCTAATATGATGATTCATTATCAGTTGGAAATAGTTCTGCTGCTTAATATTTTTTTCATAACCTGTGATACTTTTTTAGGATACTTTGATGAATAAAAAGAAAAAAAAAAAGAAAAAAAGAAAGAAGCAAATGTTTTAAAAACAGAAATCTTCTGTAACAGCGATATACACCACTGCTCAGTCATTTGGGGTCAGTAATTTTTTTTCTTTCTTTTTTTGAAATAAATCAATACTTTTATTCAGCAAGGATGTGTTAAATTGATAAAAAGTGATAGTAAAGATTATTTATATTATTAGAAAATATTTTTTTATTTTGAATAAATGCAGTTCTTTTTAACCTTTTATTCATCAAATATATTAGGCAGCAGAACTGTGTCCAACACTCATAATAAATCAGAATATTAGAATGATTTCTAAAGGATCATGTGATAGACTGGATGTCACATGTGACACTGAAGACTGGAGTAATGATGCTGAAAATTCAGCTTTGCATCACAGGAATAAATGATTTTTTAAAGTATATTCAAATAGAAAACTATTATTTTAAGTTGTAATAATATTTCACAATATTACTGGGGTTTTTTCTGTATTTTTGATCAAATAAACGCAGCCTTGATGAGCAGAAGAGACTTCTTTCAAAAATATAAAAAAACGTAATGTTTCCAAACTTTTGACCTGTACTGTATATATAATTTTATTTCAGTTTGAGTTTTCAGTAATTTTAGTACTTAAAAATTTGAAATTAGAAAACTGAAATATTTTATATTTTATTTCAGCTTTTCAATTACAAATGGGTTTTAAAAATTAAAATTAAAGTAAGATTTTTTTCGTTTTCTTAGTTTTAATCATTTAAATTCTAAAATATGTAAATAAAAACATATTTATGTACAATTTTCTCATTTCTAATTTTCAATCGTTTATTTAATATTTTTCATTTATTTTAGATTTTTTTTTTATTACCAACAACAATTTTTAATAGTTACAAGTTTCAGGTTTCGTATTTCAGTTTTACTTTTAAAATCTTTAGTACTTAAGTAACAAAAATCAGATATCAGAAAACAGAAAATAACTAAGTTGAAATTTTCATCTATACTTTATTTCAGCTTTATTTCAGTTACACCGCAAACTATTTTAAAAAGTCTTACTTGTAGTTAACAATAACAACACTAAAGTTCACAGAGGAAGTTAAAGCTTAATCACATGTTTTGAAGTTCAAAAACGAATGATTGCTGATCTTTTAGGTGAATGCAACCATGATTTCTAATGCGTGTGTGTTTAATGTGTGTATGTGAGACTAATTAGTGCATGTGCAAGATTATCCCGGTTTAAAAGTCTACTGAGGTGAACTTCAGAGTGCATGATGGGACTTCAAGTCAAGTGTGTCGTGTGTGTGTGTTAGTGTGGTTATAGACGTACACTTCACTAAGTAAGAAAACAGCTTGAAGCCACAACCGTCGAGAGGAAGTGGCCTAAAACACAGACACACACGACTATATGAACAATACAGAGAGGAAACATGAACCATTAGAAGCCACCGAACAATAAATCAGGGCTAAATGTAAAAGGTTTGCTGATGTCATTCATGCACTTTAGTCCAGACGAGGTCTGAGTGCACTTAAAAGCTTTGCCCGATGGATTACGGTGTGTTTCTGCGCTGTAGTGCTGCATATGGAGGGATGTTTTCTGAGGTGAGAACCGTGTCGATCTGGATTATATAACTCTTCTCTATGATGCCATATGGGCACGCGGCGTGTGCGGGGCGAGAGACATGCCGTAGATGAACAGCAGGGGTCTCTCTCTCTGACATCAGACACGCTTCACTCCTGAAGAACCAAACAGCATCTTTATACTCACTAAAACATGCGGCACTCAGAAAGATACTAAAATCAAGCGTTTATGTGTCTATGTGGTGTTTTTAATATGCTTTAAGACAAAGCATGTGTAAGTTCATAAGTCGACACCATTGCTGAGTATTTCCTCCTTAAAACTGCAGTGAACCAAAGACAGTCTCAGAAACACCCGATTCCTACCGTCCGTCACACACACATTTTATCCCTTAAGGCGAGACACTACAGGTGAATAGGGTGACATTTTAAAATAACAGATAGCACCATGAAACTTCCTCAGTTGATTACTTACACAAGTATATATAAAACATTATTACATGTTTAATTATGCAAATGAGGGCATTATCTCATTAAATATGTGTGATTTTGCATATATTTTCGGTAGATAGATCTGAACGTATGATAAACCCAGGTGCAAAAATCTTTTTTCATTTTGTTTACACACACAATATATTTCGGGATATATGCTTTCACTACCTTGGAAGTCAAAATATACTGTCCATATCCTTAAAAAATCGATTTTCGCCATTTTTTTTTTTAAAATGTCACATAAATCAGGCCAGGAATGATTTATTTACAAATCCCAATGAAAATATCTTCAGAATACTGCTAAGTGTATAACTGGAGAGTGTGGTGTACACTGGTGCTACATAGGCTGAGATGTTTGTACTGGAGAATGACAAAAAACTCATTTTGAGAAACAGCTCTAAATGAGATTTCGTCATTAGCTTTAAATCCCCCTTTGGACATTCAACGATTGGTTAGTGATAGAAAGGAAATGCCCATATTTGGGTTACATAGCGTTACGCAGGAGACTCAGAGCTTTACAACGAGACCGGTCACGACAGAAAACAAAATGTAATAAAATAGTTTAATAAAGTAGAGTAAACTAGCCCAAAATCTAAAAAAATCTCGTTTTCCCCTGCCGTGTCTCGCCTTAAAACTCATCTTTGATCAACAAAATTACATATTTACATGTTTTTTCCTTAAAAAAAATGTCTTTATGCTTTAAAATATCTTGACTGTAACTCGACACCCTTGCCTCATTTAGTATGCGCGGTTCTATGAATATGCAAATGAGCCCCGCCTCCACTCACTCCCTCAGCTCAGAGATCCACTGGTTGACGATCACACGTTGATCTGATTGGTTACAAGGTAGTTTGTGACGTCAGAAACACCAGCGATTTCAAAGCGTGTTTCTGAGACTGTCTTTGGTTCACTGCAGTTTTAAGGAGGAAATACTCAGCAATGGTGTCAACTTATGAATTTACACATGCTTTGTCTTAAAGCAGATTAATAACACCACATAGACACATAAACAACATTAAAAGCTGGATTTACACCACAGGGGGACTTTAAAATAAACTAATAAACTTAATGTGAAGCATTTACTACAGTAGTCAACATTTGAAGTGGATCTAAAAAGTTCATCAAGACAAGAACGGGTTTTGTTCAAAATTCA
>NC_140217.1:40485307-40487807 GCF_951802725.1 Rutilus rutilus | reverse complement strand
CTCACCATTAAATCCTTGTGCCAAACACACAATTATAATGTTCTCATTATCATTTTATGTAGCCGATATGACCGACATGTTGCTCTCAACTTAATAATTACTGATATAAATATTAGAGATGCACCGATATGAACATTTTGGCCGATACCGATAACCGATAATTCTTTATATTTGAAAGCCGATAACCGATATATTGGCCGATAAATCTAAATCCAAATTTTTATATAATTTCTGAGAGCCTGATTACAAGCAATACACAAAATTGTATTAAGTAAACGAATGTTTCAAACAGATTAAAGTGCAAAAGAATTATATAGAACAGTAAGTAACACTTTACAATAAGGTCTCGTTAGTTAACGTTAGTTAATGCATTAACTGTTTATAGAAGTTATTATTCTTCGTTAAAGTTAGTTAAAAAAATTCAACTGTTAGTTCAGATCCATTAAATAATAGCTACAACTTTTGATTTTAATAAAGCGTTATTAATTGTTAAGGGGGGAATGTGAAAATTTTGTCCCGATGCACAAATGCCGATAACCGATAATTCTTTATATTTGAAAGCCGATAACCGATATATTGGCGATAAATCTAAAAACAGATTTTTATATAATTTTTGAGAGCCTGATTAAAAGTCTCACCATTATAATCCATGTCCCAAACACAATTATAATGTTCTCATTATGATTTTATGTAGCCGATATGACAGACTTGCGCTGCACATGTTGCACTTCACTGTATTTTCCTTTTTTGAAGTGATTCCAATCATATTTCAAGCAATTTAAAACCATCATGTTGAACAGTGTCTCAGCTGAAGGAAATAATGCATTATGTATCCGCTTGAATATATCGGACAAATCTTCTTATCAGGCCGATAACGATAACGATATTTTTTTTATTATTAGGTTTTTCCAAATAGGGGTCCAGGGGCACCTGATGCCAGAACCACCCCACTCCACTCCGATAACGATAACTTTAAACATGAACATATATCGGCCGATACCGATATGGTGGCCGATATATTTTGTGCATTCCTATATTTAACACTTTTTAAATACTGTAATGTCTGCAATTTCACTCCCTTCTTGCATACAAAAATTCGACATCAATAAATAGATTCTGAAGAAGTGCAAAAAATAATAATATTCCTAAAATAGGAGAAAAAATAGAGTGCACTGTCACTAAAGTGGCGTATATAATGGCAATAATCACATAATACGTTTAATTTATTTGGTGGATGCTTTTATCCAAAGCGACTTCAAGCTGTACATTGTATCAGGTCAAATCAATGCTAGTGTTTTAATACGGTAGACAGGATCTGTTTTTTTCTGTTTTTTACTGTTACAACAATAATCTGTAATCAGCAAGAATGTATTATCATCTGTCTTCACCTCAGAACTTCTCAGTCGAGTGTTCAAACATGACATCACTTCCTTCAGTTCCCAGCACTGACTCTAAACTGTGATATTTGTGGCATGTGAACTGATCTCCAGTGAACTTCCCTTGTATTAGACACAGAGAGTGTGTGTGTGTGTGTGTGTGTGTGTGAGAGAGAGAGAGAAACAACACAAAAAGGCTTTTAACACACGTTACACTGGGCAACGATGATGAAAGCGTCGTCTGTCTCTGTGTCTCAGAGGAACTGCAGATGGTCATCAGGTTAATGCTCACCGCAGGACACTACACCAGAACGCTGAACCCAGTGCCTGCGTGTGTGTATGTGTGAGAATGTGTGTGTGTGTGTGAGGGTGTGTGTATGCGTCAAGTCAAGTCACCTTTATTTATAGAGCGCTTTTTACAATAAAGATTGTTTCAAAGCAGCTTTAAACGTGTGTGTGAGAGAGTGTGTGTGTGTGTGTGTGTGTGAGGGTGTGTGTATGTGTGTGCATCAAGTAGGGATGTCCCGATCCGATCCACGGCATCGGTATCGTGCCGATACTGGCCCAGAACGCTAGATTGGATATCGGAGGGGAGAAAAAAATAAATCCGAGACCTATGATCCGATACCTATTAGGGGTGGAACGGTACGTGTATTCGTATTGAACGTACGTGCATCACGGTTCGGTGCATGGATTTACACGGAGAATGCACGGTATAAAAAAAATAAAATAAAAAAAACTCGCTTTGGACGCGCGAATGGATTCAAAATGTTCAAGCGTCGAACTAGACGCGATAGACGCGAATTTGACGCTCTATTCGCGTTTGGTGTGAACGCAGCAAAATGACCAGGCTGCGATGTCAAGATTGCAATGCTGGAATGTGTGTGTGTGTGTGTGTGTGTGTGTGTGTGTGTGTGTGTGTGTGTGTGTGTGTGTGTTAGTGTCAGAGAGAGAGAGGCACGGGCGCGATCGAACAGTGGAAACATAAAAACATACTCCGTCATTTTGTTCATACAGGACATCATTAAAACTGCAAAAAGTGTTTAGCCTACTTATATTTGTGTAAAACACAACATTGTGCTTTTGTCAAACTGTAAACTCTTGTCAAACTGTAACTGTCACCC
>NC_140217.1:40477807-40482807 GCF_951802725.1 Rutilus rutilus | reverse complement strand
ACTCACACACACGCGCACACACACAGACTCACTCACACTCACGCACATACACACACACTCACACACACACACACACATTGTGGCAAAAACAAGTGATTTCCTCCAGAGAGGCTCAGATCTGCTGTAAGCTCCATCTGTGCGAGACTGAAGGTCACAGACTGACCTCAGATGAAGAGAGAGAGACACTCATCTCAACACACACTCATACGCAAATGTTAAATGATGTTTTATGAACAAAGTTCGTGAGAAACACGTTCAAATGATCTATCCAATCATCATGTCATTCCAACCAGCTGTCAGCCATCAGTAATCAACATGTCTACCCAAAAGATCAGTGAGTGGAGGCCTATATACACACACACACACACATTCGACTCACCGATGTTCCTCAATACCGAGCTCAGAGCCTCTCCTCGGACGCCACATACACACACTACTCGACTGTCTCTGATTATTCTGATCTCTGAAGTGTGAACTCGTGAAAGTAATATCAAACGCTCAACTAGAGCATGTTGTGTGTGTGGATGCATTATGCACACACACACACACCTCTCATCAACTTTGCTGAATTACTTACATTTACGGCACAAAATCACACATGAGTGAGTGAGTGTTTTTGTGTGAGTGAGTGTGTGTGTGTGTGTGTGTGTGTGTGTTGTCGATGTGGCATTGATCTCCACTTTTGCCCTGTTGCCGTGTTGCTCCTGATCTGTTACTAGTGTCTGATTCCACCAATAGAATTCCGGCTGCATTCGTTCGGTGGCTCTGATTGGTCAGTCGTGGGAGATGATGTTGCTTGATCTGATGCAAAGATTGGGACATTTGTACACTCACTTTCACCGGCTTCATAATTAGAGGGTTTTCTTTGGTGCTTGTCTTCGATGAAGTGTCAAATCAGGCGGACATTTACTTACACACACACACACACACACACACACGCGCGCGTAATTACAAACAGAAGGGAATACTGTGTCGGCCGCTCGCTGTACAGTGACTCATTATCATCCATCCATTGACTGGTGAACCGATTGATTAACCTCATTTACAGGCACAAAATGTACGACTGCATTGTGTGTGTGTGTGTGTGTGTGTGTGTGTGTGTGTGTGAAAACTCTCCTGTTGTTCAGTGTGCAGTTTGTACACACTACAGTACACAGTACACACTACATCTGAGTTGTCAATCACTTGTGTTGTGTAGACGAGTTCTGCACGCATCAAAGGATAAATCACTCAGGCAAAACTGATCAACTACTCTGTTATCTATGTGTGTGTGTGAGACAGTGTGTGTGAGTGACCGTGCGTGTTTGTGAGTGCGTGTGTGTGTCTGTGTTTGTGAGTATATGTTTATGTGTGAGTAAGAGAGTGTGTTTGTGAGCGTGTGAGTGAGCGTGAGTGTGTGTGTGAGTTTGTGTGTATGAGTGAGTGAGTGTGTGTGTGTGTGTGTGTGTGTGTGTGTGTGTGTATGTGTGTGTGTGTGTGTGTGTGTGTGTGTGTGTGTGTGTGTGTGTGAGTGAGTGAGTGTGTGTTTTCAGGTAATATGGACTGAGGTATAAAGTTGTGGTGCTGTAATGTGTCGTTTACCTCTACATGTTTTCCCAACAACCACACACACACACACACACACACACACACCGTGTCAGAAACCATGTCTAATAATATCAGGCATCAGATGCGGTAAACTGATGGTTAAACATCTGAACTGCTAAACAAACACGTCACATTTGTTTGTGGCCCAGAAACTAGAGATTTGCAGAATTCACAAACTTAACTAATCATCATTATACACTTTCAAAAAGACTTGATACTGATAATAATCATAAATGTTTCTTAATCATCATATTATAATGATTTCTGAAGGATCATGTGACACTGAAGACTGAAGTAATGATGCTGAAAATTCAGCTTTGATCACAGGAATAAATTACACTTTACTATATATTCACATAGAGAACAGATGATTTACATTATAATAATATTTCAGAATTTTTACTGTATTTTGGATCAAATAAGAGCAGCCTAGGTGAGCAGAAGAGACTCTTTCAAAAACATCTTACAGGCCCGAAACTTCTGTAAATGTAGTTCATCTGTAGTTTTTGTCATGACATTGACATTGATAACACTCTAACGCAGCTCTTTATAGATGTCAAACATCATAACCATCACATAAAACAACTCTGAGAGTCACAGGTGTCATTTATGGAGAGCGAAGGGTGAATAACATGCAAATACTTCATGGCAACTGTGCCAATCGAGCCAGTGGAAAAGTGACAGTATTTGCATAGCAAAGATTAAAGCCACTGGTTAACTCTGGGTCAAAGCCACTGGTTAACTCTGGGTTAAAGCCACTGGTTAACTCTGGGTTAAAGCCACTGGTTAACTCTGGGTCAAAGCCACTGGTTAACTCTGGGTTAAAGACACTGGTTAACTCTGGGTTAAAGCCACTGGTTAACTCTGGGTCAAAGCCACTGGTTAACTCTGGGTTAAAGCCACTGGTTAACTCTGGGTTAAAGCCACTGTTTAACTCTGGGTTAAAGCCACTGGTTAACTCTGGGTTAAAGCCACTGTTTAACTCTGGGTCAAAGCCACTGGTTAACTCTGGGTCAAAGCCACTGGTTAACTCTGGGTCAAAGCCACTGGTTAACTCTGGGTTAAAGCCACTGGTTAACCCTGGGTTAAAGCCACTGGTTAACTCTGGGTTAAAGCCACTGGTTAACTCTTAAAGCCACTGGTTAACTCTGGATCAAAGCCACTGGTTAACTCTGGGTTAAAGCCACTGGTTAACTCTGGGTTAAAGCCACTGGTTAACCCTGGGTCAAAGCCACTGGTTAACTCTGGGTTAAAGCCACTGGTTAACTCTGGGTTAAAGCCACTGGTTAACCCTGGGTCAAAGCCACTGGTTAACTCTGGGTTAAAGCCACTGGTTAACCCTGGGTCAAAGCCACTGGTTAACCCTGGGTCAAAGCCACTGGTTAACTCTGGGTTAAAGCCACTGGTTAACCCTGGGTCAAAGCCACTGGTTAACTCTGGGTTAAAGCCACTGGTTAACTCTGGGTTAAAGCCACTGGTTAACTCTGGGTTAAAGCCACTGGTTAACTCTTAAAGCCACTGGTTAACTCTGGATCAAAGCCACTGGTTAACTCTGGGTTAAAGCCACTGGTTAACTCTGGGTTAAAGCCACTGGTTAACCCTGGGTCAAAGCCACTGGTTAACTCTGGGTTAAAGCCACTGGTTAACTCTGGGTTAAAGCCACTGGTTAACCCTGGGTCAAAGCCACTGGTTAACTCTGGGTTAAAGCCACTGGTTAACCCTGGGTCAAAGCCACTGGTTAACTCTGGGTTAAAGCCACTGGTTAACTCTGGGTCAAAGCCACTGGTTAACTCTTGGTTAAAGCCACTTGTTAACCCTGGGTCAAAGCCACTGGTTAACTCTGGGTTAAAGCCACTGGTTAACTGGGCTAAAGCCACTGGTTAACTCTTGGTTAAAGCCACTGGTTAACCCTGGGTTAAAGCAACTTGTTAGCCCTGGGTCAAAGCCACTTGTTAACCCTGGGTCAAAGCCACTGGTTAACTCTGGGTTAAAGCCACTGGTTAACTCTGGGTTAAAGCCACTGGTTAACTCTGGGTTAAAGCCACTGGTTAACTGTGGGTTAAAGCCACTGGTTAACCCTGGGTCAAAGCAACTTGTTAGCCCTGGGTCAAAGCCACTGGTTAACTCTGGGTTAAAGCCACTGGTTAACTCTGGGTTAAAGCCACTGGTTAACTCTGGGTTAAAGCCACTGGTTAACCCTGGGTCAAAGCAACTTGTTAGCCCTGGGTCAAAGCCACTGGTTAACTCTGGGTTAAAGCCACATTTATAATACTGGTTAGCACTGCTTTTAAACCTGGGTTATGAAGTCCTGCTCTTGTGTTGTTATCGTTGACTAAAACTATTGCTACGTGAAATCAACCTGAAATATAATATAAGTGTCAGATGAAAAACAAATCGAAACTAAATAAAAGTGTGAAAAAACAAATAGTGATTGATAAAGCTATTTTAATGGCTGATATTGCTGTGTGTGTGTGTGTGTGTGTGTGTGTGTGTGTGTGTGTATGAAACACCCTGACGTCAAGCTTTAGCTGATAAGCTGCTAGACACTGAAGCGTTATCAGATACGATGTGTGTTTATTTTGCGTTGTCTTCAGGATGAGTCCGACACACTGCCTCCCGTATGGAAGATTGTTTCCGCCACGCAATAGAAAAAAACATAATAGCGACGTTTATCGACATTAGTTCTGACTTTGTTTCTTGCAATTCCAAGTATGTGTGTGTGAGAGTGAGTGTGTGTGTGTGTGTGTGTGCGTGTGTGTGTGTGAGTCAGTGTGTGGCAGTGTATTTGTGTGTGTATCAGAGAGAGAGTGTGAGAGTGTGGGTGTGTGTGTGTATACATGTTTTTCTATCCCGGTGGGGATCTGAATGCACACACACTCACGGGGACTCGTGTCACTGTGGGCCTAAAGTGAGGTACACACGCTTATAAATCATACAGAATGAGTTCTTTTGAAAATATAAAAATGCAGAAAGTTGTGTGTGATGGGTAGGTTTAGTGTGTGTGTGTGTGTGTGTGTGTGTGTGTGATGTGAAGGTTTAGGGGTAGGGTTAGTGTGTGCGTGTGTGTGGGGTAGGGTTAGTGTGTGTGTTTGTTTGTGTGTGTGTGTGATGTGTAGGTTTAGGGGTAGGGTCAGTGTGTGTGTGTGTGTGGGGTAGGGTTAGTGTGTGTGTTTGTTTGTGTGTGTGTGTGATGGGTAAGTTTAGGGGTAGGGTTAGTTTGTGTGTGTGTGTGTGTGATGGGTAAGTTTAGGGGTAGGGTTAGTGTGTGTGTGTGTGTGTGATGTGTAGGTTTAGGGGTAGGGTCAGTGTGTGTGTGTGTGTGGGGTAGGGTTAGTGTGTGTGTTTGTTTGTGTGTGTGTGTGATGGGTAAGTTTAGGGGTAGGGTTAGTGTGTGTGTGTGTGTGGGGTAGGGT
>NC_140217.1:40460307-40465307 GCF_951802725.1 Rutilus rutilus | reverse complement strand
GGCTGGAATCTCCTGTTCGTCTGCGGTACGGATGAGTACGGGACGGCCACGGAGAACAAGGCTCGCGAGGAGGGACTGACGCCGCAGGAGATCTGCGACAAATACCACACCATCCACGCCTCCATCTACCAGTGGTTCCAGATCGACTTCGACTTCTTCGGCCGCACGACCACTGAACGCCAAACTGAGTGAGAACCGCTCGTCTAGTGAAGCCGTCCGTGACCATTCGCTTTAAACCCCCCTGTAGTCAATCATCGTATCCCTTAAAACTCATCTTTGATCACCAAAATGACACTTTTAAGCGTTTTTTTCCTTAGTGCCTTAAATATCTTGAATGTAACTCGACACTCTTGCCTCATTTAGTATGCACGGTTCTATGAATATGCAAATGAGCCCCGCCTCCACTCACTCACTCTGTCGACTTATGAATTTACACATGGTTTGTCTAAAAGCATATTAAAATAAGCATATTATTTTATTTCTATTGTTTTATTTTTTATCAATTTAAAATGTATACATTTATAATTCTATATTTTTATGAATTTTGAAGTGAATTGACAATGTCAATATCATCACTCCAGAAACTTGTATTATATTTAATGTTTTTTTATTATTATTATTTTATTTTATTTAAATTAGATTTTATCGTATAAAACACGCATAAGTGTTTGTGGAACTGCATTCACTTCTGAATACATTTTTTAATATATGGAAAATTTGTATATATATATACCTTTGGATCTTACATTATATTTTCAAAGTTATTTAACGCTCGTAAACGAACGCTGTGCCGTTGAATGTGTGTTTGCGGGCAGGTTATGTCGTTAGTGACGTCATTGCTCGGTTCTCTAGTCACTGAAGATCTCATAACCATATGGAAGTGTTTTATTTCCTGTCAATCTCCGTCTTTCCTCAGAATCGCTCAGGATATTTTCTGGCGTCTCCACGAGAGGGGTTTTCTGCTGGAGGACACGGTGGAGCAGCTTCGCTGTGAAAGCTGTCAGCGGTTCCTGGCCGATCGCTTCGTGGAGGGCGTGTGTCCTCACTGCCATTACCCAGAAGCCCGCGGGGACCAGTGTGACAAATGTGGCCGTCTCATCAATGCTGTGGAGCTCAGGGTACGGCTCGAGATCACGGGTTCCTGAACTTCACTTCTAAATACATTTTTAAATATATGGAAAAATGTCTTGTATATATATATATATATACACACACACTACTGGTCAAAAGTTTTAGATCAGTAAGATTTTTTATGTTTTTAAAAGAAGTCTCTTCTGCTCACCAAGGCTGCATTTATTTGATAAAAAAAAAAAAAAAAAAAAAAAGTAATATTGTGAAATATTATGACAATTTAAAATAACTGTTTTCTATGTGAATATATTTTAAAGTGTAATTTATTCCTGTGATCAAAGCTGAATTTTCAGCATCATTACTCCAGTCTTCAGTGTCACATGATCCTTCACAAATCACTCTAATATGATGATTTGATGCTCAAGAAACATTCATTATTATTATCAGTGTTGAAAACTGTTTTTCTTTGATGAATAGAAAGTTCAGAAGAACAGCATTTATTTAAAATAGAATATTTTCTACCATTATAAATGTCTTTACTGTCACTTTTGATCAGTTTAACTCATCCTTGATGAATAAAAGTATTTATTTATTTTATTTATTTCCCGCAAAAATAAAAATAAAATTCTTAATTCTTACTGACCCCAAACTGTTGAACGCTAGTGTTTAATGTTACAAAAGCTTTAGATTTCAGATAAATGCTGTTCTTTTGAACTTTCTATTCATCATAGATAAAAATGTAAAAAACTGTTTTCAACATTGATAATAATCATAAATGTTTCTTGAGCATCAAATCATCATATTAGAGTGATTTGTGAAGGATCATGTGACACTGAAGACTGGAGTAATGATGCTGAACATTCAGCTTTGATCACAGGAATAAATTACACTTTACTATATATTCACATAGAAAACAGATGATTTACATTGTAATGATATTTCACAATATTACTGTTTTTTTTATTGTTTTTTTTTTTTTTTATCAAATAAACGTGGCCTCGGTGAGCAGAAGAGACTTCTTTTAAAAACATTAAAAATCTTACCGATCTAAAACTTTTGACCAGTAGTGTATATATTAAACTCCTACTATATCTGACAAAAATCTGAAAGAGTCTCTTCTGCTCACCAAGGCTGGATATATGTGATCAAAAATACAGTAAAAAATTTTGAAATATTATTATGATTCAAAATAGCTGTTTTCTATGTGAATATATAGTGAAGTGTAATTTATTCCTGTGATCAAAGCTGAATTTTCAGCATCATTACTCCAGTCTTCAGTGTCACATGATCCTTCACAAATCACTCTAATATGATGATTTGCTGCTCAGGAAACATTTATGATTATTATAAAAGTTTCATATTTTTGTGGAAACTGATGCATTTTATTTATCAGGATTCTTTGATGAATAGAAAGTTCAAAAGAACAGCATTTATCTGAAATAGAATCTTTTGTAACATTATAAATTTACTGTCACTTTTGATCAATTGAAGTAGACAGTTTGTTAGTTAGTTCATGTAAGTTAATACATGTTAACTAATAGTCTTGTTGTGAAGTGTTAGCGTGTGTGTTTACTCTGTGCTGTTCCTCATGTCTCCTGTAGAGTCCGCAGTGTAAAGTGTGCAAGGAAACGCCGGTGATCCGCTCCTCTAAACACCTGTTCCTGGACCTGCCGAAGGTAAAGCGGATGTGAAGTGTGTGTTATCCTCTCTTTAGCTCGGTCAGAGTGTGTGTTTGTCCACACTAATGCGGTTTAGTTTGAAAACACATCTTTTTCTCTCCGGTTTGGCCTTTGGTCCACACCGAGACGGCGCTTTTATTAATGAAAACAGCTTTTTGAAAACATTCAGAGAACATTTACTTAAAGTCCTCCTGTAGTCAATCATTTTATCCCTTAAAACTCATCTTTATTCACCGAAATTACATATTAAAACGTTTTTTCCTTGGGAAAACATTTATTCATGCCTTAAAATATCTTGAATGTAACTCGACACCCTTGCCTCATTTAGTATACGCGGTTCATTGAATATGCAAATGAGCCCCGCCTCCACTCACTCACTCAGCTCAGAGATCCACTGGTTGACGATCACACGTTGATCTGATTGGTTACAAGGTAGTTTGTGACGTCAGAAACACCAGCGATTTCAAAGCGTGGACGGAGAGTGTTTTTAAGCAAAAACGCCGTTTTCAAATGTGTCCGGATTGATGTAGACGTAGCGTGTGTGTGTGTGTGTGTGTGTGTGTGATAGCTGGAGGGCGAGCTGGAGCAGTGGCTGGAGAAGTCGATCGGCTCAGGCGATTGGACGGCGAACGCACGGCACATCACCCGCTCGTGGCTCCGGGACGGCCTGAAGCCCCGGTGTATCACGCGAGACCTGCGCTGGGGGACGCCGGTGCCTCACCAGGACTTCAAGGAGAAAGTATGAACGCACAATCCTGAGACGTTATTTCTAGTGCTGTCAACATATTGCGTTAAAGGGATAGTTCACCCAAAAATGAAAATTAGCCCATGATTTACTCTCCCTCAAGTCATCCTAGGTGTATATGACATTCTTCTCTCAGACGAATACAATCAGAGTTATATAAAAAAATGTCCTGGCTCTTCCAAGCTTTATAATGGCAGTTTCTGTTTTGAAGTCCATAAAATTATGCACTTTTATGATGGACAGATGCACTTTTATGATGGATAGATGCACTTTTATGATGGACAGATGCACTTTTATGATGGACAGATGCACTTTTATGATGGATAGATGCACTTTTATGGACTTCAAAACAGAAACAGCCATTCACTGCCATTATAAAGCTTGGAAGAGCCAGGACATTTTTTAATATAACTCTGATTGTATTCGTCTGAGAGAAGAATGTTATATACACCTAGGATGACTTGAGGGAGAGTAAATCATGGGCTGATTTTCATTTTTGCAATGAAATCTAGTTAATTTTTTTTAATCGACAGCACTAGTTATTTCACTAATATTGTCCGTTAATCCAAATGCACAATGAACCGATGTATCCGTCTGTCCACGAAGGTGTTCTACGTGTGGTTCGACGCTCCTATTGGCTACCTGTCCATCACGGCAAACTACACCGACCAATGGGAGAAATGGTGGAAGAACCCTCAGCAGGTGCTGATCAAGTTTAATATTTCACCTCTTGATGCAAATCACATATGTGTCCTGGATGAGTTCACAGATTTTGTTTTGTGGTGGTTTTTGAAAATGTTTGACAAGTTAAGCTCGTCTTTTCTTCCCTATATATATATATATATATATATATATATATATATATATATATATATATATATATATATATATATATATATATATATATATATATATATATATATATATATATATATATATATATAAATAAATAAATATAAATATATATATATATATATATATATATATATATATATATATATATATATGAATGTTTTAAACAAAACAATACAACATACACTTTGGAGCCGGGAAGCAAAGAAAACTTTAAAAATATATATTTAAAAATATTTTAAAAAACATTCAGAAAAATACAAGACCTTCATTCAAAGATTCATGTATCATTTGAAGATTGAACACAAATGAACAGTCTTAATAGCTTTTCCATTTGTACTAGATTGAATAGTAGAAAAGTAATTTTCTAATTCTTAAAGGATTACTGAGAAAAGGGGCTTTTTGTTAAAAAAACTTAAAAATTATGACTTATGAATGTGAAATTTGACTAATAAAATTAACAAATTAATTACAACCTATAATGTCGTATATGCGAGTGAAGCGCTTCTGGAACAAGAACAAATGTGGGCGGGGCCTGATTGTGTCTGTGGGGACTTGATTGGATGGTTGTGGTTTGCTATTGGCTGATCTCATGTGAGTGACAGGTTCCCCCGCCCACATCATCAGAGAAGAGCAGAGATGCTGCACGAGGA
>NC_140217.1:40450307-40455307 GCF_951802725.1 Rutilus rutilus | reverse complement strand
GCTCGCTCGCTCACTCACTCACTTTCTGAACACTTCATGCATCTTGATTGATTAGATTGCTCTGATATGGTTTTACATTTTATTTACACTTTGCCACGAGTTATTCAGTTTGTAAAAACACATGAATTACAATGTGTAAATCTCCCCTTTTGCATCAGTTTTATGAACTTTTGGTTTTCTTTTCTTTTTTTATCATTGATGCTAAGCTTCACATAATACAATTTGTTGATTTAAAATTAATTCCTACATTTCCTGAGAAGTTCAAAAGTCTGCCATGAAATATTAATGAAATCAAACCATCCAGCATCCATTTTAAAACACTAGAGTCCCGGGAGTTCTGCTATAGTTTTCCTGGCAACGCTTGACAATAAGGTTTCATTTGTTAACATGAACTAACAATGATCAAAGCATTTATTAATATTAGCCATGGCATTTATTAATCTTAGCTAATGTTAATCTCAGCATTTACTGATAATGTTTCCACAGGGCAGGGATGTTTGTGAGCAAGTTCTTCGACGGCTGTGTTCCTGAGATGCTCCTGAATGACGATGATAAGCGGCTCATCGCTCAGGTGTGCTGGGAGCTCAAGCAGTACATTACACTGCTGGATAAAGTCAGGTCAGGATTACCCACAATTCCTCATCGACGTGTGTGAATGGCGTGAAATGCAGAGATTCACAAATTCATATTGTTCCTGAATGACAGCGATTCGGCTTTATGTCTATTAAACCTTTGTAGCAACTCATAATGTAATAACTTTATCTACTCTCTTTAACTAATCCTTTTTTTATGTTTTAAAAGCTATTACAGTTATGAAAATGTACAAATTTTGGGTGAATTTATAGTGTAATAAATTTCTCATAATATAAAAGTTATTAGATTATGAGCTTAAAGATTGTATTACGTTTTTAGAAAATTATTACGTTATGAACATTTTATTACAATAATAATGTAATACTCATTACATTATGTGCATTTTTTACATTATGAGTTGCTACAACCTTTGACAAGTACGATCACGGCGAACAGCGAAGTTTATAGTTCAGATATAAACAGTGATGCCTGCGGTAGTGATCAAAATAGAGTAAATCACCTTTTGCGTCAAATAAAAATGGTGTATTACATCATTACACCAGTAGGTGGCGACAAGTGACTGTATTTGTCATTGAATCATTTATTCAAGAGATTTGTTCAGAAACGCTGATTCATCCAGTAATGAAACAAGTGACGTATTTGAGTGAGTCGTTGAATCATTCATTTAAGAGATTCGTTCAAAAATGCTGATTCATCCAGTAATGAAACAAGTGACGTATTTATGAGTGAGTCATTGAATCATTAATTTAAGAGATTCATTCGAAAACGCTGATTCATCCAGTAATGAAACAATTGACGTATTTATGAGTGAGTCATTAAATCATTAATTTAAGAGATTCGTTCAAAAATGCTGATTCATCCAGTAATGAAACAAGTGACGTATTTGAGTGAGTCATTGAATCATTAATTTAAGAGATTCGTTCAAAAATGCTGATTCATCCAGTAATGAAACAAGTGACGTATTTGAGTGAGTCATTGAATCATTAATTTAAGAGATTCGTTCAAAAATGCTGATTCATCCAGTAATGAAACAAGTGACGTATTTGAGTGAGTCATTGAATCATTAATTTAAGAGATTCGTTCAAAAATGCTGATTCATCCAGTAATGAAACAAGTGACGTATTTGAGTGAGTCATTGAATCATTAATTTAAGAGATTTGTTCAAAAATGCTGATTCATCCAGTAATGAAACAAGTGACGTATTTGAGTGAGTCATTGAATCATTAATTTAAGAGATTCTTTCAAGAACGCTGATTCATCCAGTAATGAAACAAGTGACGTATTTATGAGCGAGTCATTGAATCATTAATTTAAGAGATTCGTTCAAAAATGCTGATTCATCCAGTAATGAAACAAGTGATGTATTTTTGAGTCATTAAATAATTAATTCATTCAAGAGATTCATTCGAAAACGCTGATTCATCCAGTAATGAAACAATTGACGTATTTATGAGTGAGTCATTGAATCATTAATTTAAGAGATTCGTTCAAAAATGCTGATTCATCCAGTAATGAAACAAGTGACATATTCATGAGTGAGTCATTGAATCACCATCGATTCAAACTGATTTTTTTTTTAAAGATTCAAATTAATGAAATGTTATTTTGTTTAGTTGTCTATTCAGAGTCATGGCAAAATCGTGATTCTATTTAAAAAATAATATTTTTTTTATTCTCAATTTATCCAGAATAGTGCATAATCTACCAGCTTGTGATTGAATTTGTCTAGTTTTGCTCAGCTCTATAATATTTCAGCAGCTTGTAATTCCTCTATAATTCAGGGTTACCAGGAAGTATAAGGTAATATTTGTGATATTACCAAACTCACGGAAAATAATTGTATAAAATGATTCCTAAAAATCCAATTATCACAAATAACTAGAAATGTCTTGGAAATGATTTGTTAAACAAAAGCAGTGGGAGCTCTGATTATAAAATAACTGGATAAATATCTCAATAATCTTCTGCATGTGTTCAGATGTAAGCGTATTAATCTCATCATGTGTTTGTTCAGGATCCGTGACGCTCTGAAGTGCATCCTGAACATCTCTCGTCACGGGAATCAGTACATGCAGGTTAATGAACCCTGGAAGAAGATTAAAGGAGGAGACGACGACAGGCGAGTGACGCGTGATGAGTGTGTCTGCGGGAACAGCTGCAATGCGCAAACCCTTCAGAAAATCTGAATGAAAAATGATTTCTAATTTCAAACCATCTAAAATTAGTTTACTGTAAGGTTCTGTTAGTTAACTACATTAGTTAGGATGAACTAACAATTAACAATACTTCAGAAAAAAAACTTCTAAAGCATTTTATTAATCTAATTTTTATTTTATTTTATTTTATTTTATATAATTATATAAAAAAAAATATTAAAAAAATTATATGTGAAAAAATTATTTTATAAAATATTTCAATATAAATATTTCTAAGATCTCAGTTGTTCTCTCACTCTATATATCTATATCTATCTATCCATCTATCCATCCATCCATCCATCTATCTGTCTATATCAATATAGTTAACATAAATTAACAATAAACAATACTTCAGAAAAAACTTTTAAAGCATTTATTAATCTAGTCTGTTAATTTCTACATTCACTAATACATTATAAAAAAGTTGATGGACCTGAGCTGATATGAACTAACAGTGAACCAGAGTTATTATCATTAAAAACATTTCTGTTAATTGAAATAAAGCCAAAATAAAATACTAATATTAAATGAATTGAAATTGAAAATTAAATGTTGCCTTTGCAATAAACTAAAATTATTAACTGTAAACAAATAAAAACTAAAACTGAAATAAAAATAAATTAAACATAAAAACCTATGTAAAACACACACACACACACACACACACACACAAAACTATAATAAAAATGACAAAAGCAACAAAAAATTAAACTAAAATTGGGAAAATTAAAAACAAAAATAAAGGCTAACTCGTTAAAATAAACTAAAACAACACTTCATTAACTAACATGAACAAAGATGGTAACACTTTATTTTACGGTTCAATTCTCACAATTAACTAATTGTGTATTATCATGCATATTACTAGAATATTGTCTGTTTATTAGTACTTATAAAGCACATATTAATGCCTTATTCTGAATGACCATATTCTACATTCCTTAATCACCCAATACCCAATAAACTTAATGACCTTACTAACTATTAATAAGCAGTAATTAGGAGTTTATTGAGGCAAAAGTCGTAGTTAATAGTGAGAATTGGACCCTAAAACTAAAGTGTGACCAAATAAAGTGTTTCCTATAATTTTACAGTATATATTAATCTTTGATCATGTAAATTAGTAGTCTTTATATATAAATACTAAAGTGTTATTGCTCATCGTTAGTTAATGCATCATCTCATGTTAACTAATGGACCTTACTAAAATAGAATAAAAATATTAATAAAACCAAGTTAAAAATAACACGTTATGTTTTTATCAACTAACGTTAACAAGTACTGTAACAAATGTATTGCTCATTGTTAGTGAACTAATTAACTAATGGGATCTTACTGTAAAGTGTCACCATTAATTCTAAAGAGAAGTTTTAAAAAATTGTGAGAATTAAAAACATAAAAGCTAAAAACTGAAACAACTCTCTGCAGTGAACCGTTGTTCTCATTAACTAACATTAACAAAGATTAATAAAATAACCATCGTTAGTTAATGCATCATCTAATGGACCTTACTAAAGTCAAATACAAATATTAATAAAACTAAGTGTAACAAATAAAAAATGTAATAACAAATGTATTGCTCATTGTTAGTTCATGCATTAACTAATGGGATCTTGAAGTGTCACCATTATTTCTAAAGAGATGATAATCTGGAGAAATATGTTTCCTGCGAACACACGAATCATACATTTATATGATAATACAATATAGATTGTTTCAAAGCAGCTTTACAGTGATAATAGGAATGTGGTTTTAGGTGCCTTTAGATTTGAGATATTAGGTGTGATGAAGGCGTGTGTGTGTGTGTGTGTGCTGCAGGCAGCGCGCCGGGACCGTGACGGGTGTGTGTGTGAACGTGGCGTGTCTCCTGTCTGCCGTGCTGGAGCCGTATATGCCGACGGTCAGCCACACCATCCGTGCCCAGCTCCAGGCTCCGCCCACCTGTGCCAGTGCCCAGCTCCAGGGGTCGGGGAGCTTCGTCTGCACGCTGGCAGCCGGGCACCGCATCGGCACGGTGACTCCTCCACACCGCTGCACTACACACACACACACACAGATTACTACTCCAATATTGGGGTTTTTTGTTTGTTTTTTACCTCTCCTCTCATTTACTCTTTTTGAAACTTTTTTTAACTTATTATTTTTATTTGTTACTCTTTTTTTAAAAAACCCTTTTTACTTATTATTATTATTATTATTATTATTATA
>NC_140217.1:40395307-40447807 GCF_951802725.1 Rutilus rutilus | reverse complement strand
ACACTAACCCTACCCCTAAACCTGCCCATCACACACACACACTAACCCTACCCCTAAACCTACCCATCACAGAAAACTTTCTGCATTTTTACATTTTCAAAAAAATATAATTTAGTATGTTTATTAACCCATTCCCCTCATGAGGACCGCTGGCTGGTCCCCACAATGGAGGTGATCTCAGGTTTTACTATCCTTGTGGGGACATTTGGTTCCCACAATGTAATATAAATCAAACGCACACACACACACACACACACTCTCTCTCTCTCTCACTCATTCACACTCACTCACACGCACGCACTCACTCACTCACTCTCACACACACACACACACACACACACAGCCATGTTTATGTGATTTGTGAGGACATTCCACAGGTGTAAAGGTTTTTATACTGTACAAACTGTATATTCTATCCCCTTACACTGCCCACACACACACACACACACACACTCACTCATTTTCACACACACACACACACTCACTCACTCACTCAAACACACACACACACACACACACACTCATGTTTGTTGCACTATATTTGTGAGGACTTCTGTTGATTTTATATGTGCAACACATTACATTTAAAAACAAACATGTTTTGGCCGATTTATAAGCCCTTTTAACGAGTGAACCAGTAAATCGTTCCCGCTACTCAATCATCATTTACGATATGTGACCCTGGATCACGTCACCAGTCTCGTGACGCACGGGTTTATCTGTGGCAATAGCCAACTATACATTGTATGGGTCAAAATTATAGATTTTTCTTTTATGCCAAAAATCATTAGGATATTTTAAGTAAAGATCATGTTCCATGAAGATATTTTGTTCATTTCCTACCGTAAATATATAAAACATTTATTTCTGTGAGTGAATGCGGCACAATCGCCAACATAAATGAACAACTTTAAAGGAGATTTTCTCAATGTTTTGATTTATTTTATTTTTTTTGCACCCTCAGATTCCAGATTTACAATAGGTGTATCTCGGCCAAATATTGTCCTATCCTAACAAACCACACATCAGTGGAAAGCTTATTTATTCAGCTTTCAGATGATGCATAAATCTCAATTTTAGAAAATGTACCCATGTGACTGGTTTTGTGTCACATATAATTGAGGACATTTGGCCCTCATAAGTATAGCTAAACCTGTGCACATACATACACACACGCACACGATCACACTCTCTCTCTCTCTCTCTCACACACACACACACACTCTAACACACACACGTACATAAAAAGTGATTAAACCATTAAAAATATGTATTTTATATAGTTTTTTTAATATTTTAAATATGAGGGAAGAACCAAACAATAAACTTGGATACCGTATTTATCTGACAAAATTATTTGTAAAAAAAAAGAAAGAAAAAAAAAAGCAAACTACAGCTACGAGTTTTATTTTACTTTGCAAAAAAAAAAAAAATGCAAACGTCGACTACAACATAATCAGTTATTAATATTTTGTTCGTTCTCTCTAGTTTTTGCATGTGTTCTTAATTTCTTTGTATGACGGCCCGGCCAAAAATTATCTGAAAAAATTATTGTCGCACAATTCGTCATGTTTCATTGCGTAGTTTTACAAATAAAACTATCGACTCCAAGCGCAACTACGCGACTACTAGACTATAAAATCTTCAACATATTTTTTATAATATTTTAATAAAGAGTGGAAATGTCAATTTTCCGGACTGGACTATATATATATATGTATATATATATATATATATATATATATATATATATATATATATATATATATATATATAAAGCATTTCATATTGAAAAAAAAAAGCTGTTTTTTTTTTTCTTTTACGCCTCCATTTTCTTCCAAAAAACATCATGGCGCTTTAGCAACTGCATTTATTGTCTATTGTCGGACAGCTATTCATAATTTCCCCCTTCATCACACTGTTTTTATCCTTTATTATGTTAGAATATAAAAAAAAAAGAAAATGAATAAAGACTAAATTTCAAATAATTTTAGAAATGTATATTTTATATGTAGATAAATATATTTTATTTGTTTTGAACAGGATTTTTTTCTTGAATTTTCAGAATTTTCTTTCCACTCCTTTTTATGAAAGTCATTAATTGAAGGTGTGCACTTAAATGCAGATGTGTATTCATGATTCTTCGGTGTGCGTTTATGTTTCAGGGCGATAAAGTACGAGCGCTAAAAGCTCAGAAAGTGGAGAAGTCGATCATTGGGGAAGAAGTCGCCAAATTACTTGAGCTGAAAAAACAACTTAGTCTCGCGGAGGGCAAGAACCCGGAGCCGGCGGCTCAGAAAGGCAAGAAGAAATAAGAGGAGAAAAGGTGAACCTAAAGAAGAAATAAAAACTTTGTATTTTTTACAATATTTTCTGGGAACTGTATGGGATACCGCACTATTTAACCACTCCTATAATAATGCAACCAATCTTTTTTTTTTAAAAGCAGTGAAATCTGTCAAAGGATCCTTTTAAAAATGCAATAAAATCAATGTATTCTGATTTGTTACTGTGGTACAACCATGTGTTTTATTCACACACTCAATAAACACCCAGACAAAATCTCACAGACTCGATTCAGTTCATTTAAAAAAATTTAATAGCAAAATGTGTGTAGTACAAGTCTAAATAAAATTCGCTAATACAGTAATTCGGCATGCACGTTTATTATTTTAACATTAGGATGATAAATGATTACATGTAATGATGATTATGTGATACACGTATAGAAAAATAGGCATGTATCAGAGGCAGAGAGTGATATAAACTGCTATTATTCTGAAAAAGTTTCAAGAGAAATAAGTGAGAGCAAAATCACATTCATAGTTTCCCCTTCATCTAAACACACACACACACACACACACACACACTCGTGCTTAGAGGCCTCGGGTTGATGGCGAGCGCACAGAGAAACGGCTCACGATCGATCAGAATAACAGTCCTGAGCTACTAATCTCAACACATTTAAAGCCCTGTCGTTTACACATCAGACCAATTACAATCTACAATCACTGTCACAGGAACAATCACGTCGTCTTCTACAACCCTTTATTGCAGTTCTGCCGTTTCTTCCCTCGTCTCTCCCTACAGAAACACTCACAGATGAACTATCAGCTTTCAGTTACTCAGAAAGTTGATTAACCTTTGGGTGGTTTAATGCAATTTGGTGTGTTTTAGGCTCGTTTCACGATGAATCTCACGAAAACCGGTCAAAAACACCCCGACTTTTGCTTAAATAAAACGAAGGTGGATTTTAGTGCCATTGCGATTAGTTTATTGCATACTGCATTTCTACTAATGTAACGCAAAATATCTCTTTCTTTAATTTGTGTCCTTTGATAATTTCAACATTTGTTTTACTGTCTTAAATTTTTGCTGATTTCACAGTAATTTTAATATAGTGCAAAAACCTTCAGATTTTTTTTTTTTTTTATTAAATTTCTCCTTTGCTTTTGATATTTTATTGCTGTAATGCAATCTTATTGCACTATTTAATCATAATAGTAATTGTCTTTAATTTTTTTAACCTAATTTCTTCTTTGATATTTGTATTGCTGTAATGAAATCTCATTCATTAAATTTAAAAACATTTAAAAGGCACTTGGCCTTTAATTTTTGCTTTAAATGTTTAAAACGCATTACTGTCATTTTAATTTACTATAAAAACCTTTGTAAAATAAGGTTTGTTGTTTTATCTAATTTCAAATTTGCTTTTGCTATTTTTATTACTGTAATGAAATCTCCTAATTTTATTCGAAGTGTCATTCGTTAAATTGTAGCATTTAAACATCAAAGTAACACTTGCCTTTTATTTTTGCTGATTTTAAAAGAATGCATTAGTCGTTTTTAATTTTCCGTTTTTTTTGTGTGTGTGTGTTAAATCAGGATTTATTTTCTCATGTATCTAATTTCATATTAACTTTTGTTATTTTTGTTTATCATAATTCGCGATATTCTTTAAACTGTAACATTTATCATAGTTGCAATCATGCTTAACAAACATTGGCTTGTTTTGTCATCCAATTTCTTTTTCTTTTGATATTTCTATTAATGTAATGCAATCTCATTTTTTATTTTATTCAAAGTGTTTCAAATTGTAACATCATAGCGTTTTAATTTAACTGAAAACGGCTTTGTATTCTTTATGCCAAATGGAATTGTGTTCGGGGTGAGCTTTGACCGGGGACGTGTTTCCTTCCGTTGCGCTCCACATTCTTTCTTTTCTACGGCTTAATCTGACTTTCTCTTTCTCTCTCGGCGGGAGACGCTCTGTAAACCTCCTTCTCTTTCTCCCCCCGTCCCACGTGTCTTTTATCCCCTTCTAAATGTGCATTTCATGGTCAATTGTTCAACCGCTTCAGTCCTGTTGCTCTTCACCTCCTGGTGTTGACGAGTCTCTCGATGAGCGCGCGCCTCGTCCTCTGCACCTCCTCTCCCAAACGCTCGATCTCGGCTTTGAGGCGTTCGTTCTGATCCGTCAGCTCCTGCACTTTCCTCTCGTTCTCCTGCTCGCGCTCTCTCCTGCTCTTCTTCCCGGGGGATGGAGAGCACAGCGCGTCGGTGCTTCGCTTTCTCTTTCCGGGACGTGAGGAGGCGGGAGGGGACGCGGGCGGGGAGCAGTTTAGTGACGGCGACTGGGACGCCGATGAGCAGGACGACGTGTCGGGAACCGTCGGGAGTTCCTCCTCGCTAACAGCCGGAGACGAAGGCGGATTGAGGTGGTATCCGCCACTAGCCATCGTTTCAACCGACCCAACGCCTCCTTCGCTTAGCAACTCGAAGAACTCCGGCGGAAGCAAGTCTCCTCCGGACGAGATGTGTTCGGAATCGGCTCTCCGGTCGTCCTGTCGTGGAGGCGTTGGCGTACTCGGCGGGTCGTCGGTAACGCGTTGCACGCCATCTCCCCATACCTGCCCCTCCGTCAACCAGGTGAGCGAACAGCTCTCCAACACATCCAGAAACTCAGGCTCCTTCTGCATTGAGAAGAGAAACCGTTAGGGAAAAACGTGTACGGACACGACTATAGCACAGCGTTTGACGTTACTGACCTCGGAGCAAGGCGGGGCTCGCGTAAGTTTGGCCCCGCCTCCGTCGGAGCCCAAGATATCCTGTAGGTCTTCATACCACGCCTCCAACTCTGCACCACACAGCGTCCCCACACCAGGGGGGTACAGCCACTCCGCAGTCATCGCACCAATCAGTCGCTATCCACAGACACAATACGATATGCTCCCACACCTAGCACACCAGACCTGGCCCACATAAAAATACATAAACTATCTAAAAGAAGGAATAAACAAACCTCTGAATGATGTTGCTGTACTGTGATGATGAGACGATACATCTAGTGGGAGCTCTAACACATCAGCAGCACACCTGCGCCGCAGGTTTTGGGAATAGCTGATTTATTTGGGTGACCCGCTATATTATACGAGACATTAAGATTGACTGCTCGGCCACTGGGTGCAACAAGGACACATAGTGGACGAGCAGCGTTACTGCACAGTAAATAATCAGCTTTATGGAGTTTCAGAGGCATGCATTGACTGAAAAATAATCATGATTTTTTTTTATTATAGCCTGTTGTTATAGTGTTTGTTTATATTGAAATCAAAGTTATTGTACTTCAAAAAAACATTAAATAATTAAAAATATTAAAAGGTGCTCACCTTTAAAAGTGTCTCTTGTCAATCAAGTTTGAATGTGGGTTGGCGGCGATATTTTGTCCCAATTATTCTAGAGAAATAAAAAATGGAACTTGTCAAGCTCACAGTACTAGGTTACAAAAACTATTTAAAAAAAAAAAAGAAAGAAAGTAAAGAATGTTAAAAAATGATCTAGATCAGCTGTGAAACAAGCAGAACACATGCAAGAACAAAGATGAAGATGCATCATAGAGGGAGGGGCTTGTGAATAATTAAGAACGATTGAATGCTCGTAAAAAATAACCCGTAGCAATTATTGATGATTTAATCTAGAATCTAAAATTAGGTCATTGTGATATTTTTTTTTTATGTAAACAAAGGCGCATTGTGTGCTCGAGGGCGCCCTCTGCGTGAGTCTGAGCGCTGACAGTCTGTCAAAACAAGCTGAATGAATCTCGCTTTCAATGCAAAGACATTCAAGTTCAGCTGAAATCACACCTCAGAACTCATTTGAGATGTAAACGCGACAAACACGCTACTTTAGATGTCCGTGAGACAATGAAAACAGCCCTAAAATGCACCTGAGGCACTCCCAAGTGTTTTATTTTTTATTTTTATATAAATCCTAATGCGGTGTAAAGGACAAACTTAATAAATACAATTGATGTTATCTATTATTAAAGCATAAATAATTATGTTATGGCGTTTATTTGTTGTATTCTGGCTTGTTACTCATATGACTAAATCGAATATTTTTTTAATTAATAGTCAGTCGTAAAATTACACGATAATTAACTTCTCGTGTCACTTAAATAGTTTAAATAAATGTTATTTTATGAACTGTCAATCTGGAGCGGGGGTTTAACGAACTGACAGCGAGCCAATGACGTCATGGAATCAAAGTACAGGAGCGAGGAAACAAAGGGCGAACACTTCGCACCAAAATAACAGTTCAAAAGTACTTTAACGACATAAAAACACAACGAGTTAGCCATCATGACTACATCCATTTGATTACTTAAACAGTAAAAAGTTGATGTAGCGCAGTTCCGTTAACGCAGTGTCACTGGCGATCAATAACACGTAACAAAATAACCGTTAAAAATAAAACGTTCGCAAAAAAAGTTCGCAGGCGCGCGTCTAAAATGCCGCGATTATGACGAAATGACAGCTGTCATTGCGTTGTTTTGTAAGTAAGTAACTATTAAAGTAAAATAAGCCAGGAAATAAAAACGCAACGATGTTGCGTTAAATAAAGAAAAATAACGGACGGGAAAGGAGGAAAATCCTGTGAAATTTGAGTTGAGCAACTGTATTCCAAAAACAGCCTGGGATAGTCGCCAAAACATGCGCATTCCTGTATCCCAAAAGGAAAAGCTTGACACACACCAACAAGAAAAGTACATCAGATCACAATAAAGAATAGAGAAATAGATAGATGACACTCACCCTTTTCTTTTTATTATTTCTTTTCCTCGGTTGTTTCGGATTCAGGGTCTGTGTGTGTTTTTGTAGAGATTGGTGATAGCTCATGTTAACCATTGTTCAGTTGAAGTCACCGAGTGTGGATTTCGGAAACTCCCGGGGACATTTATAGAGTGACTCCAACCGAACTCTGGGGGAAGGATCTCAAGGTGCAACCTAACCGAGATTACGAGGAACTGACAGGAGATGGTCGGCCGTGTGCGCCAATCAAGCGAGGCGGTCGAAATTCTTCTGCTTAGAGACATCCAATGAGCGGGCGCGCTGGGCGGGAGGGGCGGGACTTATTGACTTTGCTGGTTGTCTCGCTCGGTGCGAGTTTGTGTGAGCGGGAAGATGTGATGCAGTCATAAGACGGCCAGGACGAATTTGGGGCGTAAGGGAGTCACATGAAAGGAATGATGCAATCGTTGGCAACCGGTTTCTAGTTGGAGATAAGACTAGCAGAACCCGAGCATGTTTTATTAAACAACCTTTCGCAAAAAAAAAAAAAAAACACTGACAAACTACCCTATAAGGATGTAGGAAATTTTGTCCATTTTTTTTTGCTTGCGTTCGCATATGCACCTATAAAAAAAATAGGCAGCGTTAATATCCGTCGTCGTCGTGTGATATTGTACGCATTTATTCGCTCTTTTTTCATCTTTAATAATTCCTCTCAAGTGACCTGAGGCGATTCTTTCATGTTTCCAAATGCATCCAGTTCAGCACTATATGGAACTAGGATATTCCATATAGGAGTTTGAACAATCCCACCCCACCCGTACTGCGTTCCTCAGACATTTCATTCGACAACATAAGATACACAATCGGCAATTCGACACAATCAGTATAGATTCTGCATTAAAAAAAAGCACACACAAAAAACATAAAAGAACTTGAGTTGTTAGGCATGTTATTGTTCAACACACCTGTTTAGAATCGCTAAATGAGCCCATAAAGTGACGTTGAAATGGTAAAGGTCATTATCTAGTTCACAGATAAGTCTTGAAAGATCTTCCAGTGTAAATCAGCACAAGATTAGGTTTTAATCTGTGTCCGAGAATCCGCCCTAAATGTATAGCATATTTTCCAACATGGATCCTATAGTCTAGATAGGGCACTCAAATTGTGGATGTTTCAAAACGTTATTCTAAATGTCAGAATGCTGTCATTTGGTCATCCAAATTAATTACAGATGTGTAAGTGTTTTCAGAGAATAAAAATAAAGGTTGGTTCCATAAAGAACCTAACATCCATTGGACAAAAAGTTCTTTATAGTGGAAAAATGTTCATTACAAATGTTATTTTTTTTAACACTAAGAAAAAAATGTTTTAAGAACTGTTCCAAAAATGGTTGAGCGGAATATCTTTGTTTTTAAGAGTGTAGCACCAGCACAACGTTTTTAAATTATATACTTTAATGACCAGTTACTTGCTCAGGGTTTGATCTGAACCCTAAAACCCAAGTATTGTTTCAACATAGGTAAAAGCCTAGTTAAAAGGATAGTTCACCCAAAAATAATTTTCTACTCGTATATCAAAAGAAGATATTTTGAAGAATGTTGATAACCAGACAGTTGACGGTAGCCATTGACTTCCATAGTATTTTTCCCTCTACTTTTCTGGTTACCAACATTCTTCAAAATATCTTCTTTTGTGTTCAACAGAAGAAACTCATAGGGGTTTGGAACAACTTGAGGGTGAGTAAATGTCAAATGATGACAGAATTTTAATTTAAAATATGATATTCTGAAGAATGTTGGTAACCAGACAGCTGACCGTACAACCAGACAGTTGATGGTAGCCATTGAGTTTTTCCCCTCTAATTTTCTTGGTTACGACATTCTTCAAAGTATCTTCTTTTGTGTTCAACATAAGAAAGAAACTCATACAGGTTTGGAACAACTTGAGGGTGAGTAAAGTCTGACAGAATTTTTAATTATTGGGTGAACTGTCCCTTTAAGACTGTTGCTGTGGTACTGGGAATAACTATAACACTGGTTGTTTATACGGTAAAACCATGGGTAAAACACGTACTTTTTCGTTAGTGTACAGTTCTGACATATGGTTGACGGTTGAAGTGACCGTTGAAACTGATACTCAACGCGCCAAGTCAAAAATTCAAACGTAGGGGATCGAGATGATGTCACAGCCTTGTTTAAAAGCATCCCAGATATTAACGTTAATCATGTGTTGTCCTGTAATATGATCCTTCAAATAAAATTATGGTAATTCGTTTACAATGATATTTAATTAACAGGTGTACACCCCCCGTTTTAATCGCCTGACCTGTATAACTCCTGGCCAACTGATGTCACCAGGGACTCATCTCGTTAGTATTCTGAAACTATTCCAAACACAAGAGTTAAGTAGTTAAACTTGCATGGTGCAAAGCGTGCAATGTATTGCCTAGCAACAGCGCAAGTGGGATGCGCGTAAGGTTAGCGAATAGAAACCTCAAATACTGTTTCCAGGAGCAGGGCAGCGCTCGCGTGGAGACGTCACGATCGGTTGGCTGTTGCTGTGTAGTGTGTATTATTCTCCCCACTGCCTAATGGTTATCACCTCCGAGCGTGTAATTCTATTGGCAGGTTACTCCTTTATTCCCTAAAGTTGTGTTTACTCAACATTCCTTTGAAGTTTTAACAGGTTTAACTCTCAATAACTCGCTGTGTTTTGAAAACTTTGTCGAGTTACCTGCCTTCAACACAGTAGGAGGTTGATCTGATTTATATTTCTAACTCGCACCCAAGACTCACACCCAAAATGTTCATATTGTGCCAGCGAATCACATTTCTGCTCGAGAGAATAAGACATTTTTACAACACCATATGCTGAAATATCTCTGATTTCCTACATCTTTCCTCCACACTAAATAGGTTTTATCTGCGATTTCCCTCAGTAATTATAAAGTACTTACGGGCGAACCATTTTTTGTTTCCTCAGCTAACTGACACAATAAGGCCAATAAAGGTATGCGTGTGTGTAGAATCATTTTATGGAAGACGAACAGAAAAAATCTTTCTCTCAGGATATTCTCGCCTCCTGCTCAATTCAATGAAACCACATTTCCAGATGAAGTTCACGAGCATCTAAGGTTACCAGACCGTTTGAATTTGATTTAAATGACATTTCGAGTAGTTTGAGGCTGGTCATAAATTAGGCGGGAAACCGTTAAATTAACATGTGTAGCCTAGTTGTTGTTTTCTTCTTTATTGACTACACAGAAAAACATAAAAGACGACTATTTGATATTTATTCGTGCTTTATTTTATATAAAGCATGGTTATCGAGAAGAGACGGGTACAAACAGTTTATATCAATAAACAACTTTAAAATGTATAAAAATTCATATTATTGATAACATTTCTCAATTTAGAATTTAACATCTGAAGATAAATCATCCATTGTAGTGAAACAACAACAACAGCTTACAAATATGCTAGATGTTTTTTTTTTTTTTTTTTTTTTTTTACAATATGCAAAGTTAAAAAAAACGGTGTAATTTTAGAACATTCCCTTCAAATCTACAGAAGTATATCTATTTATTTTTGTACCAGGGCGCGTTTTCCTCCTCACGAGTGGTTCTCTCGCTCCTCCTAGTGGCTTAGAAATTGTACGGAATTCCCAACCCCGACAGCAGCTACTGCGCATGCGTGGAAGAAAACTCCATGATTTTTTTTTTTGGCACGGGATCCTAAGGAAAAATAGGAACTTGGAAACGAAGATAAACTAAAAGCACCACCACACAGCCACAATCAACCCCATCGCTCGCATATGCACGTAGTAAAGACGCGTAGGAGAGCTCTGAACCTTTGAATTAAGCGATCGCACGCTCCGCGGCCGAGCAGGATTCACGCGAAATTGGACGACAATGCACGGGGCGCAATAAAACCAAGCGTTATTGCTCTTTGTTTTTAAGCAGGACGGCTCGGATGGATGAAGACGCGGGGAAGTGCCTAAAAATCACACGGCGTTAATAACAGCTCCAACAACGGCTACATTTGCAACTCGAGTCCATCGAGACGCTTGTTCTGTCTTTCGCCTGTGTTGTGCAGCGCGCCGAAGAAGCAGGAAACTTCGTAAACAGAGAGGTACGTAGCCCGCGAGCTAACGAAAGCTAACAGCGCGTCTACGCTGTACGCGACGCGTCAAACTCGAACGCTTCCGTTTTAATGTAACGAAGAACGCTTCGTTGGTTCATATCAGAGTGTTATCGCATGTCCCGTAAGCTTACAATATAAATGGGATGTTTAAGAATGGGCCAGCTAGCCGTCAATACGCGACATTTGTTTATTTTTCGGGACGTACAGTCTTCAAAAGTACCAGTGCTATACTTAAGCGTATGTATTCCTACTTTCTTTACGTATTTTACGTCCTTCTTTTATCCGAAACTTTGCGCACTTTTTGTTCGTGGTGGTTAGCGTTACTAGTTTACTCTTTAACGTTAGCTCGCTGCTCCACCAGTCAGATCCCGTCATAGCCTGAGCATTAGCCGCTTCACAGTCACCCGCCTTAATGCCAGAATAAAAAACCGTTAAAATTTCATGGATTTAGGCTGTGACATCATCTCGATCGCTTACATTTGAATTTTTGACTTGGCGCGTTGAGTATCAGTTTCAACTGTCACTTTTCACTGTACTGTCAACCATATGTCAGAGCTGTACACTTACGAAAAAGTATTGTGTTTGGACTTGTACCCTAGTAACACCATGGTATTCAGTGCCAGAAACCGTGGTACATGAATATGGTGATCAAACATGACTTTGTTGTATATCAATGTAATCTAAATGTTCAAATATTATCTATAAATGTGAATAATGTTTCCAATGGTTATATTGAAAAACGTAATAAAATAGTTTATATTCTTAACTCAAAAAATGTCGATCCCACCAGAAATGTATTTTTTCGGTAACACTTTACAATAAGGTTCATTAGTTCATGTATACTAACATGAACTAACAATGAGCAATACATTTTTTACAGTATATTCATCTTTGTTAATGTTAGTTAATAAAAAAATACAGCTGTTCATTGTCTGTTCATGTTAGTTCACAGTGCATTAACTAATGCTAACAAACACAACCTTTGATTTTAATAACGTATTAGTAAACGTTGAAATTAATATTAACTAAGATTAATAAATGCTGAGGAGTTCAATCCTAGTTCATGTTAACTAAGGTAGTTAACTAATGATCCTTATTGTAAAGTGTTACCATTTTTTCTTTGTTTTCAGGTTGTCAGCTTGTGGAGAGTTCCATAAGAGCATCCCAGTCCATTTAAGAGGACCTCAGAGGATTGTCCAGACGGATTTGTTGTTCTGTTGCGTTGTGCTTCGTTAATGCTGCGTATATGTCCTCCAAAGGGTGTATTTCACGAATGGTGCTGACCAAGGCTGTATAAAAATGAAAAGGTACAAAGCAAAAGTGCTAATTTGCAGAATTTCTTCACGTCTTATATCGTACACACTGCAATGTTGATCTGCACCACAACTGCATTTATTACATTTTGGTTGCATGATTGTGTGTGCTGAATACAAACACTCATGCTGATTAACAAAGTGATTAGCATAAATTAATGCTCAGAAGAGGAGTGACAACCATATTTAGATTCAGTGTGAACACAATTCCAACTTAAATAAGTCTTAACTGTGAATCGATCTTCATCAAATCTAGTTTGAAGCTGGTTTCTGTCACTTCACTGATGTATTATAAATGTAGTTGTCACTACAGGATGACACCTGTACCTACACTTTATGAATGGCTACTGAATCCAAAATAGTCAGATTAAATCCTTATAAGAGGAATGACAGCCAAATGAGTCGATCTTCATCAAATCAATTTGGATCCGATTTGAAGCTGGTTTCTGTCATTACACTAATTTATTGTTAATGTAGTTGTCACTACAGGATGACATCTGTACCTACACTTTATGAATGGCAACTGAATCCAGAATAGTCCGATTAAATGCTCAGAAGAGGAGTGACAACCATATTTAGATTCAGTGTGAACACATTCCCAACTGAAGTGTAAGTCAAATCTTTGTCAAATCTAGTTTAGATCTGATTAGAAGCTGGTTTCTGTCACTACACTGATTTATTGTTAATGTAGTTGTTACTACAGGATGACATCTGTACCTACACTACACAAGAGTAGTCAGATTAAATGCTCAGAAGCGATGTGACAACCATATTCAGTGTGAACACAACTCGAACTGAAAATAAGCCAGAAGTCTTGAGTCAATCTTCATCAAATCTAGTTTGGATCTGATTTGAAACTGGTTTCTGTCTTTAGGAGCTGGATGTGTGTGAGCAGAAAATGACGGGGGGCAGTGAGAGTGCAGCAGGTGAAAAAGATGGAGGTACGGCGCTCATCGCTCAGATCCCGGTTGGCTGGCAGAGGAAAGTGGGAGATGGGCTTGTGTCTTACATCAGGTACGTCTACACATTATTTAGCATTGTCTACTGTGACATGTTTGCTGTTCTTCTCAAATATGAACAGTGTTGCTATTAAAAGGTACATTGGGAAAGATTTTCACCAAGTTGCCTGACAACGTTGATTACGCACAGATGTGTGTGAATCACCCGAGCAAACACATGCAAGTGCGTTTTGCTTTCACGCTAGGGTTTCTGGCGCAGAGTGTGTTTGACATTAGGGTTTAGTTAGTGTGGAAGAGGTTCTCCAAACTGGTCTGCGCCTGCGGTAGAGTTTATGTGAAGATCAGTATGGTTTGTAAGTGGTAAAGCAAAACTGGTATAGAGTAGTGTTGTCACAATACCAAAATTATTGTTTCGATACCAAGTCAAGAATTGCGATTTCGATACTTTTCCTGAAAAAGGAGAAACACTCTCAAATATCATTGCTGTGCTTTATTTTAAAACCGGGACAACATTCTAATCATATAACACACTAATAAATGAACATATGAACAGCAGATATATTAAACATTTGAACAAAATATGAAATATAAAAATATAAAAAATAAATTAGAGCAATGACATTCAAGGTAAAAATAAAAAATAAATTTAGCAGCATTATGAGGATAATGCCCATAGTTAGCCTACTATTTCTCTAGATAGCCTTGTCAAACTACGGTGGTACAAAATAAACCATAGCCTTCTCATTTGACTTAAGGGCATGAACGTGATCATGTTATCTTTCACATACTAACCTGTCGGTCTTTAAACTCCTTGTACAACTCGCCGTGCTTGTCGGCCAAGTGTTTCGCCAGGTTCGAGGTTTTGGCTCCATTTGTTTGCATTTGTTTGTAGCACTGACGACAAACAGGTCTCGACTTATCTGTAGCTTTGCCCTCACTGTCAGCAAGGTAGGCAAAGTACTTCCATATTTCACTCCTCGCGTCATCTTTTTCTACCAGTCGTGGACCGGCGGCCACAGTATCACTTGTGCTCGCACATGCAGCCATCTCGCTGTAGTGTTTGTCACATGACAGCTGCAGCTTCTTTGCTGCGTGCGTGAGGAGAAAAAACACAGACGTCCATAGGGAGGCACTGGAAGCGTGCGTTGCACACCAACATGAAATACGTCTCTTACAAATCTGGAACGCGGTCATTCTTAGAAGTATCGATACTAATAAATTTAGGAATCGTGACGTTTTTAATTTCCGAGAATCGCGATACTTTTAAAGTATCGGTGCACCGTGCAACACTAGTATAGAGTGTATCAGTCACGTTCTAGAGGTAAAAATACCTCTAGGAATATACAGTTCTAAGACATGACAGATCATGCAGTCAGCTAACATGTATTAATTTAAGCAGGTTAAGCTCATTAAAGCAATGGGTACATGTTGTGTTTATGATTAAAATAATGTGGAAAAAATTATTTTGTATGTTGATTCAGAGTTTGGAGTCAGCTGAAGTCCTGATATGCAAGATTACAGTTTATACTACAGGGCTGTTGAATGCTTGAATCTGATTGGTTGATGAGCGTTCTAAGGCGTGCAATTCGGATAAAGTAGTTCCTGGCAGGTTTTGACCATGTTACAGTTCCGTATCACTTCGCCAAATGATTTCAGTTATTTCAAATTTCCTTACAGCCGACAAGAGCAAAAGAACCAAAACCCACTACGACACTGACCAAGCCAATAAATATAGTAAACAATAGGATAAAAACGATAAAATCCAAGTTTTTACCAAAAAATTATGTACTCAAACGCACAGACACACAATTACGTTTTGTAATGAGCAACGAAGGTGTGGGATGAGATGTGTAAGAAATTAAGCTTTTTTTATGGACAAAAACCTGACAAATGTCTTGAAATACAACATATAATTCGGAACAATGTGTTGAGGTGTAACTGTAGTAAAAGCGTAAAAATTGACTCTGGTCCGTTGAATTATTAGAAAATAATACTGTGTTGTGGCCTTGTTACCACCTTGGGTGTGCATCATTTTCTAAAAATTCCACTGCCTGTTGTCAATTATTCCTTACATAATGCATTTGTCATTGCTACTTGTCAGATATCAAATGAAGTGTAAAAATAGCTGTCGAACTATGTCATATCAATCTTTTTGTTCTCTAGCCCGAGTGGTACAGTCCTTCGATCTGTGGATGAGGTGAGGGTGTATCTGCGGACAGACGGCACATGTAAGTGTGGTCTCGAGTGCCCGCTTGTCCCAAATAAGGTGAGATCAATATTCAGTGCTGAAGCCTCCTCATTTATGATGTTTCCAGTGCAAACTTGATTGCAAATATGGTTTTAATGATTGCAGTTATGTTCGTAATGAAATGCGAGCGTACTGCTGACTGCATACTGTGTTTAATAGTATGTGAAACTGATTTATAAAACAATCAACTATGTTGTAATGTTGCATGTTTCAGTGTTCAGCTCATTATTATTTTATAATTAAACCTGATTATTTTAAGGAAACCTTTAAAATCCCAACTGGTAGGTCATGCATACAGAAAGTATGCTTAATGTGTACTGTAGAACTTTATTTCATGCATTTAAATAAAGGTAATTAAATAAATGTCGTTTTAAATCAACACAGGTCTTTAATTTTGACCCTGCTGCGATGGTCCAAGCTCCTGGTCATCATTCGAGTAAAGTAGAGGAAGACATGACCAAACTCTGTAACCATCGCAGGAAAGTTGATGCCATGGCAGCATTATGCCAAAGCAGGCAACCCTCCCAACCCCCCCCGCCGGCTCAAGCCACAGGTATTGCATCTTAATACACACATTATTCCAACACAGTTACTTTTTAGAAGGAATTGTACAGGTTCTGTGACATGCTGTCATGACATGTTGAAAGTACATTACTGTAAACTCATATTTTGGTTTGTTTTTACAAATTGAGGGGCGAGTTGAGCTGATTGTCTGATTGATTGACTTTTATTGAACCCAGAATATTCCTTTAACGGTTTGGCTTAAGGTAAATTGCAGTATATGTCCATTACTGTTCTCATGTAGTAAAGATTATTCTCTACATCTTGTATCCAAATATTACCCATTCAAATTATTACATTTGGCTAAAGCATGCAGTCAGTCGAGAGTTCGTCTTCAGTATTCAGTTTGCTACATTTTATAAAAATAAAACAACAATAGCTCAAGTGTATTAGCCATATCAGTATATGATTTAACTATAAGTATTCACCCCCTTGGAGTTTTCCATGTTTTGCAGCGTCGACTCAAACTGGATTTAAAGTTTGTCATTGGTCTGTGAATTGTTGCTTTGATGTTTCACTAGTCACAGCTTTATAGGACAGTTGCAAATAGAAAGTCACTGTTAAAATATGTCATATTATATAGCTACAGTTTGCTAGAAGGCATGTCTGAGACATTAAAGCAAACTGGAAGAAGATTCTATGGTCTGAATAGATCTAAATTAAGTCTTGTTTTAAGCCAGACACTGCTCATAAGTATATTGATGACAGCACTGTTCTAAAATGTACTTGAATACTCATGCAAATGTTTATTTTGTGTTTATTAACTTTAAAAAAAAGAATTTTTGAGCAGTTTTCACATTGTTCAGTGTCACTAAAACCAAAAATCCACTGTGGTTAGCATGTTAGCATGTAAAACAAGCATTCCCAAAGGGGTAAATAGCTTTTATAGGCACTGCATCTCTCCTTAAAGTTCAGCTTTCTTCAGTAAGGTGAGTTGTGTTGTATGTATAATGGCGATCTGAGCCATTTTTGACACGTGAATCCATAACTTATCTTGTAAAAATGTACTTTTTCTTTGTCAAGTAACATTTTAAGCGAAATCAATCACAGAATATATTATACACTTATTCACGTTCCAAAAACATGAATTCGATCCTTTTCACGGTAAAAAAAAAAAACTGTCTAGCACCAACCCTTCCTTCTTGCTTACTCTTCTTCAAATTATAAACTAGTAAAATCTCACGATACAATACAAACAACACAAAATATGCATTTATCAAAAAAACATAATCACTCTTAAAATATAAGTAACAACATTACAAAATTGTCAATGTAGTTATGGCTCTAACGGTATGCTTGTTTGTTTAAGGAGGTGTTGTATGTTCAGTGGACGGCAGAGAGCTGAGAGGATCGATTGTGGCTCATGGAGACGGCGCCCATTGCACTTACCCTCCTCCAAGACACAACCAGCCCAAATCCAACATTGGCTTTCCTCTGTCCTCTTCTCGCTCTGTTCTGCAGCAAAACGGTTCCCCTATCTCACGACCTCCAGAACAGGGTTCCCCTTTAAAGAAGCCCCAAACGCCATTGGCATATGCGAAACAGCAGTGGAGCCCTCATCCACCGATCTCCCAAAATATCCCTCAAAGGACAGTGCATAACCCTGCTTCTCCAAGCAATGTAAAACCAAGTGTGCACACGCATGCGCATCCTCCTGACCCTTCAAACTCCTTTTCCTTATCGCCCTCTTCATCCGTAGCTCTCAGTGGTCGAGCACATTCACAGGGAGTGAGCGTTAAGTCGCCGTCTCCTCTATCACCCTCACGTACCCTAGACACCTTCTCACCCCACCAACGCTCTCGCCACTCCTCGACGTCTTCGCTCTCAGATCACGGGACCCCGGGGTGTGTCTTCAAACCGTTGAAAGCCACCATGCCATGCTCCTCTCCCAAGCTCCCTCTTGCGCCTTCCAGTCCGTGTAGTCGCTTGGAGGGAATTCTTCAGCACTACAAAGACTGTAGCACCTCCAATGCTAACCAAAGCAACCATCTGTCGTTGGTGCATCCCAATGTAGGCGACAAGAGGAACGGATTGAGTTCTACTCAAGGACAAGAATTGCTTGGTGTTCCTCTAGGACAGATTCTCAACCAACAGAAGATCCAGCAAAAGAGCCACATCAATAACTCTTTCCCGGCTAGCAGCCTTCTTTCCGCCGCCGCTAAAGCCCAGTTGGCCAACCAGAAAACCCCAAGCCAGCTCAATGCATCAGATGCGCTCGCCACACTCCCTCTTACTAGCCTGGACAAGGAGCAACACTCAAAGGTATTGATTAGCACTTTAAACAGTAGCGTCCACCCAACATCCGCCAGAACGCAATCCCTCACCGCTTTGTTGCTCCCGCATTCCCCTTCCCTTTCCCCGGCTTCGCCCGCTGAGAAAAACCTACGGCGCAAACGGCAAAGGCATTCGCCCACTGTTTTAAGCATGCGGAAAGACTCACACTTGGGTCGGAGTCCGGATCTATCCGGGCCTCCGATGCTCATCTCCCCATGCCTTTCCCCAACTTCTCCTCCCGTACCTCACTTAGACAACCACCGGGTATCCTTCGCTCCTCCGAATGCCTCCTTCTCGAACAGTTCTCTTAGGTTGCAGGATTCGGAGGAAGGAAGGAAACCCGGACTTGGTAATTCAATCCCACTTTCCACTCCATCTCCATCCCAGCCGCTTTCCGCTCTACTTCAGCTTCTTAGCATGCAAAGCGCAACCCAGCAATCCAGTGGGGCAATTGCCATTCCTGGACACCGGCACACAAACACATTGCCCTCTTCACCCAGACCCATCACTCCACAGACGCCCCATGGCGAAGGACAGTCCACAATACGAGTACCCAACCCGCAGCCTCAACCCCAAAGCACAGTCCCCATTCCCGAAACTCCTTCCCAGCTGCCCCAATCCCAACCCTTTACTTTAATGGGTGACGAAACAACCATGAACCTCAAAACCACCTCCAGCAACACCATCCTGAACTTGAGCCAGCCCCACACGGGCACGACGGCGGACCTCAACTGTTCGATTCTGAACATGATGAACCAGATGTCCTCGACCTCATGCTTCCCGGAGAAAAGTTATGAGTCCAAAACGACAGAGACTTGCCCTGACCACAACACCTACCAAATTAGCCAGTCAAATCACAACCAAGCTGTGGAAAGTAAAGGTAAGACTTATTTTCTTGTGTTTCTTGGGGCAATTTTAAATCAGGAACTTTATTTATGAAAATCTTCTTATGAAAGTAGTTAAGAAGTTACGTTATACAAATATAAATATTTTCTTAAAATCCACCTCTAGTCAATCATTTTATCCCTTAAAACTCATCTTTGATCACCAAAATGACACATTTACATGTTTTTTTCTTGAAAAAAGTTCTTCATGCCTTAAAATGGCTTGAATGTAACTCGACACCCTTGCTTTATTTAGTATACGCAATTCTATGAATGTGTAAAGTGACTCACAGCAGCTCAGAGATCCACTCGTTGACGATCACACGTTGATCTGATTTTTGGAAAAGCAAAATATTGCCAAAAGTTTGTCTCTCAAGCAAGTAATATGTTTTAAAATTAAATGTTTTCGAAGAGCTTTTGGTTTTGGGTTGTCCGTCTTACACTTGTGTTTTCTTGACAGGTCCCATAGAGACGATGGATCACCCGGACTCGGACACAAGATTGCTGGGTGGTTGTGATCACAGCCTTTCTCTAACCGGCTCCTCGTCTTCCGAGCTTTCCAACCCCGGTGTTTCCCTACCGCTAGCAGAGGCTTTTCCCTTCATGACCCAAGAACAGCTCCTCCAGCTTCTCTCCTCCAATGCCGGTCTACCTTCCCTTCTTCCACCATTCCTCGGATCCCTACCTTTAGGACTCTGGACGGGCGGCACCCAATCCCAGCATCCCCAGCAAACCAGTGGCATCCTAAACCAGGGCGCTCATCTCAACGTCATAAACCAGGGCGATCTTCCTCTCAACCTCGTGAGCCTTTTAAACCCACCTGGTTCGGCTCCAGCTCTTCCCCCTGTTGCGGGGATTGAAGGTGGTGAAAAACCCCCAGGGCTTCAAGCCCTCCTCATGGCTTCTTTGCTTCTCGGGCAGAATCCAGCCGCCATGTTGCCCTTGCCCGCGCTCAACCTCGAGCTTCCCACGCCTCAACAACATGTCTTTCCGGATGGAGTATCTCTGGAGAAAACACCTACTCTTCTGGACTCTGTTTTGATGGGGCCGGGGCTCCTGGAGGCTCTTCAAACTCTTCAAACAGACGGCCAGTCGCTTCTTCTTTCCGCACCTCTCACTCCTCCCGCCTTCCTGTCCCTCAATCCCGCTCTTCTGGCCGCGGCTCTCGCCCAGACCGAACCCCTTCCCAACCACACGCCATCCCCCCCGCCTCATTCTCAGGTATACACACAGGCCAACACAAATTGCATGCTTCGCTACACGTGCACATACAGTCTGCATGCCTCTGAATGCTGTGTTGTCTACTATGACAGGGTTTCCCAACCCTAGTGGTAGACAGTGGAACTGCATGTGATTTGTGAGATTTGAAAGTCCCCCTATAGTCAATAAATGCATCCCTTAAAACACACCAAAATTACATATTTAAAGTTTTTTTCCTTGAAAAAAAAAAAACTTGAATGTAACTCGAAACCCTTGCCTCATTTAATATGCGGGGTCTATGAATATGCAAATGAGCCCGCCTCCACTCACTAACAGCAGCTCAGAGATCCAATCATTGACGATCACACGTTGATCTGATTGGTTACAAGGTAGTTTGTGACTTTAATACAAAAGTAAAAACTTTAAATGGGTAATTTTTAACCTCAAAATCAACAGGGAAAAAATAGAAAATTATATTCTTCGCATTGATGTTTTCATGACACTAATGCACATTTTAACTCCAAACCTCCACATTTGTCAACAGCCTGTTATAATACATTTACTGTAATGCAAAACAAAAAATGATGCATTATTTTAATTGTAATTTGAAAAACTCCTTGTATCTGAATGATTGGCATTAATTTCAACTTACAACCCTTTAATAAAAATAGCCTTCATTTTATTTGATGTAGTCTAGTAGGTTAGACTAGTGCGCTTGTGCATTTAGAGTGCGTGATTTAGTCTATTAAAATGCATTTATTATGACCTCAATATTTAAGATAAGGGGGCAAAAATACCTCTGTATGTCTTTTAAATTTATATCATTTAATGTAGTTAATCAATATCACACAAAGTGCCGTTTTTTTTCTCCAAATATCAGCATGATTAAAACAGTTAATTAAATAAATATGAAGAATATTAATGAAATATGAAGAATATTAAAAACTTTAGGAGTCTCTGTCCACGGCAGTCCTAAACATACCAATACAATAAACACACTCAGCAAAAAATTGTCTAATTATCATTATCGATAAAATCCCAGAAAATATTGCTATATCATTTAAAAAAATTATTTATTTTTTTTGCAACATTTTATTATAAGTTTTCAACTATGTCAGAAACATATATCACAGATTAAATGAACTATATACAAACAGATTTTCTCACTTTACAGGGATCAAATCTCAGGAAAGTTTAGCTGACAATGTTTGAGAATCCTTGTATTATGGGGTTGTTGTTAATCTTCCTCATGGTATTTTCATATGGAATGTAGTTCATATACTCCAGTAGCTATAATATAGTAGCTTTCCTGTAGCTCCACAGGAAAAGGTCCAAGGTCACAGGTTCAATTCCCAGGGAAAGCAAGAACTGATAAGAATGTAAATGTGTAGCTTGAAATGCAATGTAAGTCGCTTTGGATAAAAGCGTCTGCCAAATGCATGAATGAATGAATGAATGTAAATGTAAGTACATGCATCTTGTGCAATACATATCTGATTGTGTGTGGCTTTAGGAGACTCTGTCCAGCTCTGCTCTAGTTTCTACCTCGGTGTCCTGCGGCCCAGAAGTGTGTGACCCGCTGGACGAGCAGGACAAGAACAACACCCAGACACCTCATTTCCTGCCACATCTACTCGCCCCTGGGGTTCTGGGTAAGTGGATCAGTCTTTAATTCCAAGTACCAAAATTAACACAAATTCTTGTACTAGTACATCCTTAAAATCAAAAGTCATATCTGTTAACATTAGTCAGTGCACTGTGAAATAACATGAACAATTGTATTTTCAGTAACTAACCATGGGAAATATATTTTTACAGCATTTTTTTAATCTTTGTTAATGTCAACTAAGACAAGACAAGTCAGCTTTATTTATATAGCGTTTTATACAATACAGATGGTTTCAAAGCAGCTTTGCAGTGATAACTGGAAAATTATGCATTTCAGTGTTGATTCAGTTCCGTTGTAAAGAGCATCAAGTATTAAATTGGTTCATTTCATTTCATCTATAAAGCAGTTTTGCAGAAAACAGTGATGTCATCGTCCATCTCAGTTCAGTTCTCATACCGAAGCATTAGTACAGTCGGATCAATAATACTGTTGAATATTAAATTCCCCCTGTAGTCCAAAGCTTCAAAGCTTCGGTAGTAATGAACGTCGATTATTCTAAGCTTCGGAGTAGTGGTCGACCGATATATCGGCCGATATTTGGTACTTTTAAAATATCGGCTTTTGCCGATAAGTTTTTCTGATTGGCCGATGTGTTGGAAGCGGGACTTTTATTTTGACGGCGCTCCGGACTTTTATTTTGATGGGCGGCGCTGAGAACACCAGCGCCAGAGAAGAGAACGGCAGCGCCTGCTCACACAGCGCTCACTCACATTCTCCGTCTTCATTAGTTTACGATCTCTGTCAGTCATATTTAATACTTTGTTAGACAGAACTGGTAAACAAAGAAAGTAAATGGTATGCGAAAAAGTAAAGTGTTGCTTTTATATTATTTGTTACAGAAAAGGCAAACAATTAGGCTAAAATACTTTCTCATTTACTGTCAACATTCAGCAAATGCGCATCTACATCATTTAAACAAATCTCTGAATATCTAATAAACATTTAATTTCACACACAAACACACACACACAACATATTCCAGCATTGTAATCTTGACATCGCTGCCTGATCATTATAGCCATAATAAAATATAATAATAAAATAGTCAACCTAACATATACAAATTACACTGCTGTGTTTAAATTGTCAGTAGTACAATTCGTACATTCACAGTAGCCTATAAGCACCGCTCCACTGCGATGTTTCCAAGCGCATTTTGCGCATGTGAAGAGGATGATTTTTTCCCATCGATATTTGAACGTGAGTGAAGTACAAAGCCTATAATAAAGAATAGTTTACCATCCAAATACATCGCGAATGTTGAAACATTTTGATTCTAATGAGAGAGATACGTGAGCCCAACGCCGCTTACTTTCACTTTCGCTTTAAATTATTATGTTTATAGTTATTTTTTTATTCTTGTTCTGTTCTGAATATTATTAAATTTAAAGGATAAATCATTGATTTAAATATCAATCATTGATCAATTCAAATTTTTTTGTGATATGGCTTAACATTACCGTGACTTTGCGCACGGATTGTCTATGCACGCGAGGTTATGCGCATGACTCAAACAGACACAGCAGCAGTTGTAGGCAGGTATATTGATCATGAAATCAGAATTTTCTTGTCTTGAATTAGTAATTAATTCATTCATTTATGTCACTTGTTTAAGTTAATTAATATGTAAAAAAAAAAAAAAACTCGATTGGGGGCCCCCTGGTGGACTTTAATTGTCCCCAACTAAGCAAGCCAAGGAACCCAAACTCCATCAGGTGACAGAATGGAGGAAAAAAAAAACAGTTCTCCTCTGGCCAATGAACGAGCACGGTGTCGTTATGATTCACAACTCAGAATTCAGATCAGAATCATTAGCATTCAGATATTTATCCAGTTCCTTTTACTTGAAGATGGATTCATCATGCTGGTATGGAGCTGAAGCTGGTCTTAGGGTCTGTGTGAAGGACCGGTCTGGTTCTTGTGTCTGTTGTGGTCGTGTCTAGATGCAGGTCCACATCTGATCTGGATACGCACCGGATCTGACTGACTACGGTAACATCGGGTGTTATAGGAAGTGTTCCCGGTTCCGGCTGACCTAGTTTATGCCAGCCTAGCAATCATTTAACTGATTTGAATAATAGAAATTGATAATGCTCTATGTGTATGCCAGGTTAAAGACATGTGTTTTTAGTCTAGGTTTAAACTGACAGAGTGTGTCTGCTTATCGAACAATGCTAGGAAGAGTTCCAGAGTTTAGGTGCTAAATAGGAAAAGGATCTATCGATTTTGATATTCTAGGTATTAAAGGGCTATAATGCGTTAAGAGCTCGCTCAAGTACTGCGGAGCTAAACCATTTATTGCTTTGTAAGTAAGCAGCAAATTTTTTAAATGTATACAGTGTTTAATAGGGAGCCAATGCAGTGTTGACAGAACCGGGCTAATATGGTCATACTATATTACATACATCTAGCAAGAACCAGGAAGGAACCGTTTGGACCAGCTGGAGTTTGTTTATTAAGCGTGCAGGGCAGCCACCCAGTAGAGCATTACAATCATCTATACTTGAATCATTTATAATCTAATTTTTGTTTATATATTTGTGTGTGTGTGTGAGAAAGAGAGAGAGAGGGGGTGTGTGTCTGTGTGTGTGTGTAGATTTTAATTACATTTTCATTTTTACTTGTAGTTTATTTAGAGCTATTTTAGTACTTCAATTAAACTATATGAGAATTGTTGGCAGCTAGATCAAATAAGTGTTTTATTTTAGGGAAGCACCGAAACTGTAAGTTCATGATGCACTTTACCGAAAATAAATAAATGAATAATCAATTAATCAATCAAACTTTTAAAAATATACTCTCAAATAATGAAAACTGAGTTGTACATGCATTTAAATTGCAGCTTTTTTAATAACAGAATTGTTTCTACTGCAGTTGGATGATGAAATATTAACATTTAAACATCAATAAACTGTAATATCTTGTTTTAATGACAGATTTATTCAAATATACATTAAACAATGAAGACATCACTAACATGTTGAGTAAAAATAATGAAAATGTAATACAGTGCATATATTTAGCAAAATGCTAGCTAACTAATGAGTTTATGGACATTGAACAGCTTTCTTGAGGTAAATGTAATGTACAGCACACAAGCTGTTTTATTGACCTCTTTCCCAGTTCAAACACTGAGACATGATGGGTTTCAGTAAGTTGTTCTGAATCTGATGTTTATATCCTAGTAGTGAAGAGGAAGAGATGATCGGTTCACGAGACGCTTGAACTGAGCAGCTACAAAACATCATTTATTGCTTCTTAATAAACAGAATTTTAAAGTTGAGACCTCATATTAGAAGTAACAAAGCTTTATTGCGATTATTTGATGGCAGACGCGCTACAAATGTTTAGTGAAGTTGTTGACGCATCAACACAAAACAGCACAGACTAAAAGATTTAAGAAACCATATCATTACCAATTAAAATCAAGAGATTAATATAGTCGATCCAGAGCGAGTGTCACACAGCTGACATGTTCAAGAGTTGTAGTTTGTCCACGCTGTGTCACGAAACAGACCCTGAACACAGTCTAAACGAGCCATCGGAGAAGCGCTAACTAAACGTCTGCTTCACTCACTGATTTAGGCACTAAAATAAAACAAATAGCGGTTTTGGTTGCCAAATATCGATGCATCCCTATTTTATCCTTTTTCAATTTATGTTTATTGTATTTCAAGCTATGAAAATGTTTTTTAAGGTTTTAGTTACCGATAATAACCCCGGTACATAGAAATGCATAAGCAAATGTCCGTTACAGTTTACAGTGTAATCGCTTGTTGAGAGAAAATGTTACTGCTTTTTCAGCTGAATATTTATAACAACAAAATTAGTGATGGACTGAAATATTGTCAAAGCCATTTAATCCACATATGATCATTTTGAGATTATCGACATTAATCGACAATTGTGTTGCGTCCCCTACTGTCTGGTCCAGTAATGCATTAGCTATAGATATATATAATAAAATGTATATGTGTGTATGTATGTGTATATATATATATATATATATATATATATATATATATATATATATTCTCATAAATATATCTCATAAATATATAAAATATTTTAGTATAAAATAATTAATTTCAGCTATTTGTGAATGTATAATTTTCCATCATTACATTATTTTATATATTTATTTATTTATTTAATTATTATTATTATTATTATTATTATTATATATATTTTTTTAAACCATTAAAATAGCTAAAATAGTGTGTGTAACTGAGTGAGTGTGATGCAACTAGTGTTGCACGGTGCACCGATACTTCCAAAGTATCGCGATTCTTGGAAATTAAAAATGTCACGATACCTAAATTTATTAGTATCGATACTTCTAAGAATGACCGCGTTCCAGATTTGTAAGGCCGGCGACACACTGGCTGCGTGGCGTGAGCGTCTCAGCTGCGTGGCGTGTCCGTTTTTATTTCAGCTCCCATGTTAAGAGCTAGCACACTGCCTGCGTGACGCGCGCGCCTGGGCCGTGCGGAAAACGCGTGCATGCTAGAATAGAACCGACGCCTATTTTTCACGCGACACGCAAGCGTGTTGGAATCGTTTCCAGGCCAAATAGAATAGGAAAAGATGTTTCTATGTCATTTTGACACGAATGCATATTAATAAATGACATTTTGATGTTTGAAAGTCTAGGTTTTGACATAAATGCAGATATAAATGTAATAAAAAAAATATATTATCGATTTTCAAATACTGCACCTCTCAATACAGAACAAAATATTCTGTTGCCTATTTTGCCGTCAACACTGCCGACGTTGTCTTTGCTAAGTATAGGCCTTCCACAACTCTCTCCCCATATGTCAAATATATCACCAATGAGGCTTATCATATGTTACCAATATTAAACATTGTTTAATATAATCGCTGTTCATATTTTTATTGAAAGTTCATAATCAAGATAAAGTTATTACCGGTAACTCTTATGTTTCTTATGATAACTGAGATAATGCTGCTAAATTTATAAATAATTTTACCTTGAATGTCATTGCTCTAATTTATTTTTGATATTTTGATATTTCATATTTTGTTCAAATGTTTAATATATCTGCTGTTCATATGTTCATTTATTAGTGTGTTATATGATTAGAATGTTGTCCCGGTTTTAAAATAAAGCACAGCAATGATATTTGAGAGTGTTTCTCCCTTTTCAGGAAAAGTATCGAAAAAGTATCGAAATCGCAATTCTTGACTTGGTATCGGTATCGAAACAATAATTTTGGTATCGTGACAACACTAGATGCAACACACAGTCTCTGCAGGTTATAAACAAGCAACTATCACTAGTTTCTTTCTAGTTTGATCCTCTGCTGTTCCTCCATGTCCACAACACTCAGATTCACCGTAGAGCTTCAGGCCATGGAAGAGTTATAGTTTATATTTGCTGTACTCGCTCGTCCTGCCCGATGGCATTACAGTGATGTTTTATAGGCTGTCTCTCTGCTCTGAGAGATTCTGAACCTTCAGCGACATCTCTGCCGACTCGGCACACTCATTCAGACTCACTGCTGGACGGGAAAGTGAAACAGACTTTTATTCTTACATAAAGTTTATCCACAACAGTGACATTGCTCCAACATCATCTCAGTGCAAAACTGTTTTTAGAAGAACAAACTTTAGAAGATCTCATTGCCTTACCTAGGAAAAGTTACTCTCTCACTGATGATGATGATGATGATGCTTGAGGTTTTCTTCATGCTGTTTTTTGTGTTTTTAATCCTCATTTAATGCACCATGCATTTCCCTAACAATGGAAGGGGAAAAACATCAAAACATCTTAATTTTTTGCGTCTATAAATAGGGCCCTATAATTTCTGCGGCTCGGAAATGCGGTCGGAATGGAATTGGAATTTGGCACAAAAATGGAATTTAATGTATAACATGGAATTGGGCAAAATTTGGATGAATAGGTCAGAAGAAGGGCTGTACACTTGATCACATGACAATATGGACTAGTTTCTGTGAATACTAAAGCACAAAAAGACTATTTAAATATAAAATCTGCATGTTTTGTGTGAATGAAGGCCCTATTATTGTTTATATTATTTATAAAAAAAATATATAATTTAAGTTGTTACAGTTTTATGAATTCTGTTGATTTGTTTTTTTAATTATTTGTATAAAAATTGTATTTCCATTCAAATAAATTAAAATACATTAAAATTAAACATTAAAAAAATACATTACATAAAAAAAATTAAAAAAATTAATTAAAATGTAATTTCCATTCAAATAAATTAAAATACGTTAAAATGTAGAATTTTTTTGTGGAATTTAGGAAAGATAAACCATGATTTGAGAGAGGAAAAAAAGTCATAACTTTTTTTTTTTTTACTTAAGTTTCATGATTTCAATTAATTAGACATGCTTTTTGATTACTAACATTAAATCTGAGTCAAGAAAAATTTTAACGGAATCCAGTAAAAAACGGGATGGAATAAACTGATTTCATACGGCTCTATATATACAGTCTATTGTGATGTGATGTTTGGTGATAAACTGATGAATGAATGCTTGTCGTCTTGAACTTCTCGATTTGCTTCAACTAATATCTTCAGAATCAGAATACTGTGTGTTTGAGCTGCTAATGACGGCGTCTCTCTTTGCTCTCAGGCGACCTCACAGCTCTGGGAAACATCAACAGTCTTCATAGTTTACTGGGAGCTGGACCTCTGTTACTGCCACAGGGCCCGTCCCTGAACCAAACGCCCCTCAACCCGCTCACCTGCCTACAGGTACACACACACACACACTCACACACACACACACACACTGCTAGTCCCTGAACCAGACGCCCCTCAACCCGCTCACCTGCCTACAGGTACACACACACATACACACACACACACACACACACACACACACACACACACACACACACTGCTAGTCCCTGTGACGCCCCTCAACCCGCTCACCTGCCTACAGGTACACACACACACACACTCACACACACACACACACTGCTAGTCCCTGAACCAGACGCCCCTCAACCCGCTCACCTGCCTACAGGTACACACACACATACACACACACACACACACACACACACACACACACACACACACTGCTAGTCCCTGTGACGCCCCTCAACCCGCTCACCTGCCTAAAGGTACACACACACACACACACACACACACACACACACACACACACACACACACTGCTAGTCCCTGAACCAGACGCCCCTGAACCCGCTCACCTGCCTACAGGTACACACACACACACACACACACACACACACACACACACACACACGCACACACACACTGCTAGTCCCTGAACCAGACGCCCCTGAACCCGCTCACCTGCCTACAGGTACACACACACACACACACACACACACACACACACACACACACACACACACACACACACACTGCCAGTTCCTCTCGCAGAGGTTAGTCTGTTGTAAACTAGGGCTGTCAAAATGGCTGAAAAGCTAAATTCGAATTTCTTTCTTTAATATTGGCAAAATATATTCGAATTCTAAAGGCAATACTTAATGTTAGAGGAAGTACAGTATTGTCTCCTGTGCCCACAAGAGCGCAATACGCTAATATAAACCAAATCAAGCATCGCGTCCTTTATTGAAATGAATAATGATAATAATAATGATAATTTTTGAAACAATTGTTTTTAAATCAAATATAATGTCCTTAATGTGCATGCAGGGAAAATTTGGTTACAATAGTGCATAAAACTGCAAGTGGATCAGTAACCTGAGAAAACACACTTAAACACACAGCGTCATGAACTACATGAACACACAACAGCAAACTGGCATTCAGGAACACACACTTCTACTCACACATCTACATATAGATCATCACAAACACCAGACGCTCTTGATCTGAGCGAGTGCGGAGCGCTTTCTGTTGACGATGTTTCCAGCTGATAAAAACACACTCTCTCTCTCACACACACACACACACACACTCTCTCTCTCTCTCTCTCTCTCTCTCTCTCTCTCTCTCTCTCTCTCTCTCTCTCTCTCTCTCTCTCTCTCTCTCTCTCTCTCTCTCTCTCTCTCTCTCTCTCTCTCTCTCTCTCTCTCTCTCTCTCTCTCTCTCTCTCTCTCTCTCTCTCTCTCTCTCACTCACACACACACACACACACACACACACACACACACACACAGCTCTGACCGATGTGCAGGTTTGGTCAAGTGTGTCGTTGCGCGATTTGTTTGCCTCCAACTGAGAGGGTTTTCGTCAGCTGCCTTTCCCGCTATTTTCCAAATGAACAACACAGCGCTGTTTACTGGATAAGCTAACAAGAACACACCGCGTCAGTTACATCATCATCATCATCATCATCATCATGTCTCACGCGCATCTTGACACACCAACAAATCGAGTGTGCAGGTTTTTTTAGTTTTTTTTATATAATAAACTGTCGGGTCTTTGAAGACAGTGAATTAAGAGACGCTGGTTCCTCGAGGACTGTTGCGTCTCTAAATGAATCCTCTTCATAGATCAGCCGTCAAAAGAGATTCACCACATTTACCAATGAACTACATGAGAATTACTATCAGATATTTACAGTATATATTAGGGCTGTCAGTTTACGTTCGAAAATCGATTGCACAATCGATCGGACCGACCAACACCAGTTTCGAAAACGAAAACAGGGAATAGATTTTAACGGCCGTCTCTCGGAGGCGTCCAGCTCGTCACGACACGCCCACAGCGAACAGGCGTCACACAGCGACTGCAGGCTCTGACACACACACATAACAGCAGATTATACTTCTGCATTATGTGTCTCTCTTTACTACAAAACTGTGAATTCTGCCGGTATTCAGACTCACGCATACAGAGACAGATTCGGGCTACGGGCTACAATCGCCTACGTAGGCGAACTTTGTCTGACATTTCTAATGGTAAACTCAGCCATGTTGAAGCCTGCAGTGATGTTGTTCATTGATGTTATGGCAGTCCACTCAGCTTATTGTTTTTCGAGAATGTTGCACTCCTGTTTGTCATTGTGCACGAAACTTCACGCCAATAAATCATCAGAAATATTGCTGACTTATGCGTCTCAAGTGTCTTTACGTTTGTCCTAATGCCTGTTAGTTGTCCGTGGATTTGCCCATATTTGGCGTTTAAAATGGAAACGTCTTTAGACGTGGAAAATCGATTTTACAATCGATTCAGTGAACACTTATGTCTCAAAAGATTTTTGAGACAAAAAAAATGATTTTTTCACAAAAGTGTCAGCCCTAGTAAAGGGCTTGTACAGGGCAATACAAACACTTGTTGTATTATTTTATTTTATTGAAATATTATTCCAATGTAAATCATCTGTTTTCTATGTGAATATATAGTAAAGTGTAATTTATTCCTGTGATCAAAGCTGAATTTTCAGCATCATTACTCCAGTCTTCAGTGTCACATGATCCTTCACAAATCACTCTAATATGAGGATTTGATGCTCAAGAAACATTTATGATTATTATCAGTGTTGAAAACCATTTTATATTTGTTTGGAAACCGTGATGCATTTTATTTCTCAGGATTCTTTGATCAAAGTTCAAAACAAAATAGACGACTATTGTAACGTTATGAAATATTATGACATTATTAAAAAAATCTTTACTGTCACTTTTGATCAATATAATGTGTCCTTGATGAATAAAAGTTTAAGTAAATATTATTATATTATTTATAAGAAATGATATCATATATATGTAATATACCAACAACAACATTTAAGCAGAAAATCAAATGAATGCTGTTGTTTATTGATGCATGTTCTCACTCTCAGCTGACGATGGCACCGGCGCTCATGGGAGAGAAACCAGTGAGTCTCCATCACACGCCTCCTCCGTCACAAGACGAGCTTCCAGCGGCTCAGATATCCCAGAATGCCTTGCTTCACACACACGGTCAGCAGAGAGAGGGCTCTGGGCTGTTCGACCCGTACGGTTCCTTCATGGACACCATCTACACCTCGTTCCTGCAGGTTAGCGAGCGCGACTCGGACTCCACATCGCTGTCGTACCCGGAGCTCCCGCCGTCCCTCAGTCCCCGCCGGGCCTGTTCGGTCCACAACCCGGATCTGACCCGCCTCGGCATGGACTCGGCCCAGTCTCCGGCCCGCGGCACGCCGAAGCTCAGCGAGGAGCCCTCGACGGCGCCGCCCTGCAGGCCATCGGGAGCCGACGCTCTGTCAGACATCATGGAGGAGGCCAAGACCGACGGGTCCAAAGTGTGTTACAGCAACGGGATCGGGTCGGGAACAGACGGAAGAGGAGACCGTGACGAGGAGGAGGAGGAGGCAGACGAGGATGATGATGATGGACGAAGAACGCAGGGGTGTTTGAGTCCGGCCGTCGATGACATCAGCAGCAGAGAGGCGGAGCAAGTGAGGGTGAGCCGGTTTTGTTATTTATTTACTATTATAGTGTTTATTCATATTTTTTGTTTCCTTTTTTCTTTTCTTTTTTTGGGTTTGTCATTTTGTTATGTGATTTTGAAAAAAAAATTTTTACTTTTTTTTCCACTTTTTTTTGCTTTTATTTAATTTCAGTTAAAGTAATTTTTTTAATTAAACGTATTTGTTTAAAAAAAATTGTCTAATTTTTGTTTGTTTTTCATGTTATACTATGCTTTATTTAATAGCTTTTTAAATGTCACTTTTTATGTAAATAAAATTTTCCTAAGACAATTGGTTTAATTTTACGTCTTTTTGTAATTTTTTTCTGATGGTTTTTTGCATTTTTTTGCTTTCATTTTGTTTCAGAAATTTTGTTGTTTACTAATTTTTTTAGGCGTTTTTTCACTTTTTTTAGCTTTAATTTTATTTCAGTAATTTTGTTTTTTCAAAAAAAAATTATGCTTTTTTTTTTTTGCTTTTGTATCAGTAAATGTGCTTTTGTCATTTTTTTATGCGTTTTTCGCTGTAATTTTGTTTGTCATTTTTTTTATGCTTTTTGTTGCTTTTTTACATTTTTACGTTGCAATTTTTTCAGTAATTTGGTGTGCTTTTGTCTTTTTTAAATGTTTTTTTCACATTTTTAGCTTTAATTTTGTTTCAGTAATTTTGTTGTGTTCTCATCATTATTTTACGTTTTTTTTTTTTAGCTTTAATTTTGTTTCAGTAATTTTGTTGTGTTCTCATCATTATTTTACGTTTTTTTTTTTTGTTTCAATTACAGTAATTTTTCAAATTAAACTTATTTTATTTAACTTTGTCAAATTTTTGTTTGTTTTTTTTTGTTATACTATGCTTTATTACTACAACTGAAAGGTTTTCTTAAACAATTCTAATAGTATAAGATTTATGTAATGTTGCAGACTGCTTCAATACCTTTTATTATTCATAGCAGTGATTGATATTAATTTCCCTGGTTTTGTTTGACAGACTGAAGACATGCACACAGGAGCCAGAAGGGGGCGCAAGAGGAAACAGACGTGAGTGCATCTGGAGCTCAGCGTGTTCTTCACTTGTGTTGCAGTGGTGTGTGTTTTTACTCTCTCCTCTTCTTCAGACTGCAGAGGAGTCCAGACCTGCCGGGCGGCATCGACAGCATCATCGAGGAGCCCACCGCCACGGTGAGACACACACACACACACACACACACACACACACACACACACACACACACACACACTGCATCATCGAGGAGCCCACCGCTAGGTGAGACACACACACACACACGACACAAGCATCTTACACTGTTTGCCTGCACATGTGCATTAATCAGTGTCTTAAGTCTTAAAAAATATTAAAGTCAGCTGTATCAAATTTAAGGGCATAAAAATTCTTAAATGGTATAAGAAAAGTATTTTTTATTTTTTTAGGGTCTTAGAATTAAATTGAAGAGGTTTTTATGTTTCAAGAGACCTTAGAATTCTTAAATTTTAAGAATTTTTGAAATTTAAAAACTTAAATTGAATATATTTTTAAATGTTGATTTTTAATATTTCATGAGGTCTTTAAATTTAAGAGGTTTTTACATTTCAAGATGTCTTAAAGGAAAATCAGGAATGTTCATATGGCCTGATATGATGCTTAAGAACGTATTAAACCGAAGTTGTGTGTGTGTGTTGTGTTGCAGATCCCGATGTCGAGGCCGGCTCGCTCCACCAGAGGGAAGAGACGCCGCGTGGTCCGATAGATCCGACCGTACGGTACCGCCAACACCAGCACTGTTGCCACGGCAACACCATCACTGTCGCCACGGCAACACCATCACAGCGTTCGACTGAGCCGCACTGTGAAGAAGAGTCTCCCGTGATCTCGCTCCTCCGTCACGCGTGTGTTTGTGTTCGTCCCACAACTTCTGTTACCATTCTTGAACCATTGTTACATGAACACGTTCATTCACCATGAGAGGGTTTTACTAACGAGAACTATTGTTAAATTGTCGCACGAATGCATCAGTTTAGGAATAGTGGTTTGTTTACCAGTTCTTTTAATTATAATTATTATTTTTTTGCTTCTTTTTGATGATTGTGATTGACAGCTCTGCCTGAACATTCACTCCCATCAGTCTTTAGATGCACACGAGTCCATGTTGTTGTTGTTGTTGTTGTTGTCGTCGTCATCAACAAATTTGTTGAATTTGATCGCTTGTGTTCCAGAGCCGAAAAACCCTTTGTCTCTGGGAATCTTTCCGTTGCATCACAAATATAATTTTACCCATCATGCACCTCATGAACAGCTTTTTAGCATCAAATGCATTCAGCAGTTTTGTCACACCGCAAAAAAAAAACAATCTTATTCGGGAATTTTATCTTGTTTTCCAATACAAATATCTAAACCTTCTCAGATCAAGATGCATATACTGGAAAAGCTCAATGTTATATAAATTAAATATATACGTATTTCATATATTGAGAGAAACATTTATCAAACTGAAGCATTTACTACAAATAAACATGACATTTCCATGATGCTTAAAGCAAGACAAAATATTTGCCAATAAATTTAAACATGATTCAAAAGGAAAACGTTCATTTTTCTGACCAGATATTTGGCAGAAACTCATTTTTTCAATAAGCACCTGAAGTCTCTGCATCTTCAGTAAATGCGTCTTGATTTACAAATGTTTAGAAAAACAAGACAGAAATCCTGAGGAAGAACATCATTTTTGCAGTGTTTTATGCTGCCCTGCAGAGACGCTGTTTGACTCATGACTCTGCTCGTCTTTGCAGGGCAGTGTATATAAATATATATATTTTATAAGTGTGTGTGTGTGTGTGTGTGTTCCAGGAGGGAGTGAATCTAGTGTATTTGTAGGTCTGTAGGGGCTTTAGTCGTGGATGGTGTCGCACAGGACTGTGTTTCCCAGAGCTCATCAACACAGGCACAAGATTATTACTGAATATTTAAAATAATGATTTAATAATGTGGCTGATTATGCAATTTTACTATTGAATTTATGTATATATGTACAGTTTTAGTATTTTATTTTGTACACCTTTTTTTAGGAAAAAAATGATCAATTTGTAAAATATTCCTCCTGCAGAGAAACCTTTCCTTTCTCATATTCATGTTTGATTTGTAAAGAAAATACTTTGAGAATTGTGAACAAGTAGCATTTCCTTTTTTTTTATTTTCTTTTTTTTTTTTATTGGGAGTTAATTTTATTTAACAAATTAAAAGGTTTTAAATGATGAAACGTTCTCTTCTGATTATTTCATGTCAGACACTCTGACGGGAGTTTCCTAGTTGGAAATTGGGATTTGGGAGTTTCCTAGTTGGGAATTGGACGTTCTGAGATGAAACTATTGTTTATTATTTTTCCACATCAGCACAAATCACAATATACAGGCATGTTATGCTGCCGTCACATGAGATCAGAATTATCGTAAACGCGAGTTTTCTACATCGAAAATTCCTAGTCGGAAATGGGAGTTTCCTAGTCGGAAGTTCCTAGTTGGAAATTGGACATGAATGGCCTCAAGTCCAGCATCCTAATATACAGTAGTCAACGTTTTGAAGTGGATCAAAAGAGTTCATCAAAGTATTGGTCAAAATTCATATATGACTTTGATGAAAGGTTTTGATCCACTTCAAATGTTGAATACTGTATTTATTACTGGGAAACTCTGAGATAATTTTGATTCCCCAGTTTCTGAGTTGGGTGCGCCATACACTTTATCTGTTGTTTATTAGTTTTCCACAACAGCAGAACATGGCAGCACAACTCACAATAAACAGGCATGTAATGCCTTCACATGATATCATAATCATCGTAAATACAAGTTTCCAAGTCAGAATTTCCTAGTTGGAGTTTCCTAGTAGGAAAGTGGACATTAATGCCCTCTCAGGTCATATTAACTACTGGGAAACTCAGATTATTTTGATTCTCCAGTTTCTTGGGCCATAAATGTTAAACATGGCGGATGGGAGAACAATTGCTGATGTGACTACTATTGTTTATTAGTTTTTCCACAACAGCTACATCAGCTTGTATCGTCGTTAAAATATGCATTTTAACATTTGAATAATACGGTGGCCCAGTAGTGCACAACGCAACAACACTTAAAAAGCATGCTGCCGACCACTAGAGTGCTCTTGGAGCGCGATAAAGTTAGTTTTCCTTGCCAAAAAAACTTTTATTACATTACAGAAATTTCCTAAAAATAATAGTTTACTGTAATAAAGGGAGATATCGGAAAAACATCAGCTGTAGTAAGTCAGTCTATACAATCTATACTACCAGTACAATCAAGCTTTGGATTTTGGAACATGTCTGTTTTTGAATGTTAAAAGTCATTTTAATTAATACAAATTATACGTTTTAACAACTTGAAAGAATTGGCGGACGTTCCCTCGTGTTTCCGTTGTGTTGTGGCTTTATTTCCGTTGTGTTGTGCACTACTGGGCCACCGTAGAATAACCATTTGAAGCATATTGTGTTTTATACACAACAAGAATAGCCTGTATTTGGCACAAATGTAGGTTTTGGAGGGAAAACCCCTTGAGATGAACTAAACGAAGCTGGAGAACAAACTAATGTCCTTATGAAAATAATATGTAGTGAATTAAAGCAATGCATACCGTATAACGAGTGAACGGATTAAATCGTAAATATCAGGAAAACTGATTTCTAAGCCTGGAAAAGTTATGCAAAACATTTTTACAGACACACGTGAACATTCAACGACAAAATCAAGAGCATGAACCGGATTTCTGGAAGCATTTTATTATCCAGAGATGCCTTTGAAATTCTATATTGGAAAATTATCATAATTCGTGGACTGTGTTCCACACATTAATACAATAACGGTTGCAAGCGATCTCTCATGAGAACAAGTTAAAGTACATATAAGCCTGTATTTACACACAGCGTCTGCTCACTTCCGAAACAAAGTCCACGTGGATCATGATGGAGAAGAGCTTCAGATCTCGCTCTGCTACAGAACTCATCAGATCATCACAGACAGGCAGTCTGAGACTCTGGGTTTGCGTTTGTGTGCGTGACTTACGTCTCAGGAGGAAAGGTGAAGCTTTAGGATGTTTGTAGTGTGAAACATGTTGGTCTCGAACTTCATCTAAACTTTGCGGAGAAACAAGAGGGCGACATGAGAAAAAGAGCTGGATTCTAATGTGAGGAACGTCAAACTGCCTCTTCCTTCGTTCTCTCTCTGCTCACGCCAGACGCTTTTACTGGGAGAGCTTCTTCATCCTCTGGTCCAGTGCGGAGAAGTTCTCCTCCACGGCCACCAGGTTCTCCTTCATGGTTTGCTGGACCTGAGAACATTATTCAGACATCAGAGTCATTTTTGATATTGTTTGACTAGGGTTAGGGTTAGGTGTGGGGTTAGGGTTAGGGTTAGGGTTCCCACTCCTCGGTTCACTTCAAATTCAAGGAGCTTTCAAGGACTTCCCAGGTCCAGTGCCCTCAAACTCAAGGACTTAATGTGGGGACATTTCAAGTGAGAGCAAGGTTACATTGTGTTACTTTGTAAGATACATTGTTACAGTTTTGCGCGCGTGATCACTATGGCAACGTACAACACAAAGTACCTCACACAAGAAACACGGCTCAACACGTAAATGCGAGGAACTAACGGCCCTTTCACACCGGACGCGCAACGGAAAAGCGAAACGGAAAAGCAAATAGTTCGTGTGCGAATAGTTCGTAACAAAACCATTCACATCAGCTAATGTCCACTTTGTTTCCTTTTCCTCTCTCCTGTTTCCCACACAGGTGTCCCTGAGGGTTTCCCACAGTGTTTTTGTGTCTTCACCTAAACACAGTGCGTTCTGTAATGTCAACACACATTACATGTAACACACAAAGTAACAAGTTAACATCATTCGACTAGAAGCTGTAGACATCACACACAGAATGTATAGTAACGTTATACTAAAAGCAGCCCTAAATAGTCTCACTACATTTTGTTACATGTTCACAGTAAACACGGTCTCTGTCTCTATCTGTGACGATAATAGTGTTAGCTTTCTATCCCCTGTAGTTGAGCCTGCTAGCCTACACAGCACAGGACAACGACTAAAACCATCACACAACACACTCACAGTCGAGATAACCGAGTTGGTTGGCAATGCTACGCCACACATTGTCTTTCAAATCGTTGTCCTTGTAGTGTGTGATTGGCTGAAGCCTTTTCTGTCGCCGCAAATGTGTTTTTTTAAATCGACATTGAAGCGGAAAAAAAATAAAAGTCGTTTTTCCGCCGCAGCACATCCGCGTTCGGTGTGTGAGCACTCACTACACACACAGCTGATCAAAAAAATAAAAACATTGTGCGAATTATTCGTGCGTCAAAATCGCGTCCAGTGTGAAAGGGCCTTAACGTAAACCAAGCGAGCTAGTGCGCGTAGGCCACGGAGTGTTGGCGGAATAACACATTAGCGGAGCGCAGGGATTATATGCCCACCTGCACAAAATAAATTCAAGCACTTTCAAGGACCTGTATGTGTGTGTGTGTGTGGGTGTGTGTGTGTGTGTGTGCTACTGTATCTGTGCGTGTTTATTTTCAAAAACTTTCCAGGGCCTTGCAGACTCACAAACTCTCAAGGATTTCAAGGACCCGTGGGAACCCTCTATAGTTCATTATTGTAAGTGAGGAGAGCAAAATAAAGAAAATAAAGTAAACTGTGACACATTATACCCAATAATTCTTCATACAGCGACTACCTGTGACATTTGTGACCAAATATTACTCAGACACTTTGAGCTCATGTTTTGCTGAAGAGTTTCTTCTTTAATTGCTAATGCTCTTTTTACACACAGACTGAACACAATGAAGCATTGCTTGGTGATTGGTTGAGCTAAACTGGTATTATCTAATTGTGTAGTTAAATTTAACAGCTGACAGATATTCAACATAATTCATGTGTGAGACAGTCTAACAGAAGGACGGACAAAACCAGTCAAATATCAACTGAGTTTCTTGTCATTTTTTATTACCATTTTAGCGAATAAACTGTGAGAAATGTTGAAGGTGTCTGAGTAAATGTTGGTTTGAGTGTATATCACGAGCGTTCTGGTGAGACACGAGCGATACCTGCGTCAGGAGAGTGGTGTTGTCCTTCAGAGAGTTGTTGATCATCTGCTGTGTCGTGTCCAGATGGGTCAACAGCTGGCCAAACTGCATCGCTGAAACACCACAGAAAGGAGAATAAAGTCATAATACACACTAACGGCATGAAGACTTCCTGTACTGAGACATCTCCATCATAAAGTCATTACTGAAATTAATCTCATGAAACTGTACAGAAATATCTAGGTCTTCTTTCACCCCACAAAAATATATGTTTCTGCTATAGATCATCTTAAACAATCTGCAATTATTCTAATATGATTATTATTTTGATGAGGTTTGTTACTGTTTTGGGGGAGGATTATGATGATAATTTATAATAAAATATTTTGCTGCTATAGAACTTATCTTACAATGATCTGTAATTATTATTAACAATAATAACAAGAACATTTTTGGAATTATCATAAATATGAGTTTTCAGGCTGAAAAAATCCTAGTCAGAAATTGGACATGAATGTCCTCTCGTGTTTACTCAAGATATATGAAAATACCCTCTCAAAATATTCAAACAATAATTATTATATAACAATAATAACAATCACATTTTTGGATGGGGGATTAATAATAATAATAATAATAATAATAATAACAATTTTATTAGTAGAAGTACTATTATTTTGGGGGTTAATAATAATAAGAATTACAATTATCATTTTTTTTATATTATATTTTGCAGAAAGAAAATGAGAAAATTTTTAGGACAATTTTTGACTTTTTTTGACATTTTGCATAATTTTCTAGACAATTAAAAAGGTATTGAAAGGGGTGATGAAGTGATAGTGATGAAACAGATGATGAAGTGAAAGAGATGAAACAGATGATGAAGTGAAAGAGATGAAGTGATAGAGATGAAAGTGATGAAAGTGATGATGAAGTGATAGTGATGAAACAGATGATGAAGTGAAAGTGATGAAAGTGATGATGAAGTGAAAGATGAAAGTGATGATGAAGTGATAGAGATGAAGTGATAGAGATGAAAGTGATGAAACAGATGATGAAGTGAAAGAGATGAAAGTGATGATGAAGTGAAAGATGAAAGTGATGATGAAGTGATAGAGATGAAGTGAAAGTGATGAAACAGATGATGAAGTGAAAGTGATGAAGTGAAAGAGATGAAAGTGATGATGAAGTGAAAGAATACCCTGTTCATGCAGCTCTTTGACAGCCGTCAGTCTCTGCACCACCTGCGGGAGGGACGTGGCCATCGCATCCCACTTCTGAACCACATCATACAGCTGAGACACCTGAAACACACCACACCTGCTCATACTACATCTGATGATGATGATGATGATGTCATCAGTACACAACACCTGGCTCACTCAGTCATGTGGGACGCACCTTATTCTGGGTCTCAGCATCCTCGATGGCCGTCTTGTGTTTGGCAATTTCATTCATCTTCCCCAGAACACTCTGGAAGAAACCACACCGCAGTCAGTCTCAGTAACAGCTCCATATACAGTCACACCAAACATTATTCAGACACCAGATATCATTTTTGATATTTTTTTACAACTGCACCCAGGACACTATAGCTCATTAATGTAAGTGAGGAGAGCAAAATAAAGTAAACTATGACATATTATACCCAATAATTCTTCATACAGCGACTACCAGTGACATTTATACACATTTGGGACCAAATATTACTCAGACACTTTGAGCTGATCATGTTTTGCTGAAGTGTGTTTTCTTTAATTGCTAATGCTCTTTTTACACACAGACTGAACACAATGAAGCATTGCTTGGTGATTGGTTGAGCTAAACTGGTATTATCTAATTGTGTAGTTAAATTTAACAGCTGACAGATATTCAACATAATTCATGTGTGAGACAGTCTAACAGAAGGACGGACAAAACCAGTCAAATATCAGCTGAGTTCTGCTCATATTATTACCATTTTCTATCGTGAATAAACTGTGATAATGTGAGAAATGTTGAAGGTGTCTGAGTAAATGTTGGTTTGACTGTATACTCATATGATGATGATGATATCCTCATGTTCACCTGTAGTCGGGCTTCCACCTGGTCCAGTGTGGCGGCGTCCAGCGCACTGACACGAGCCTGCAGCAGCTCGATAGTGTCCTATGAGTTATGAGATATTATTATTCCCCTCACATAACAACATTCACTCATTCTACATCAAGTGGTCAAGTGGTCTCCTAATCTGCTCTCTTTGTATTTTCTGGTGATTCCAGTCACTAACATGCATGTTAAACTCCTTTTATTTTCATTAATGCGTCTTTTTGACAGTAAATGGACATTAATGGTGCTGTTTATTGATATGTGTGTGTGTGTGTGTGTGTGTGTTCACCGTCAGACTGGCTCCCTGGACCCCGGCACTGAGCGGACCCTGAAAAAACACACAAAAGGTTCAAAAGTTTGCATGTGTGTTTTATGTTTAGTACCATATTTGATGCATCAGGCTTTTATGGCTCATATAGTCTGATATAGTGAGAATACGGAGGAAAAACAGATCAATTTGACTCAAACCTGAGCAAAAATATGCTGTTTGCTGCAGATTCTGATATTTATATGAAATTCTGATGCTTGTAAATCAGTGAGATCTTTATATCAGTAGCAGATACTTACATAAAATGCATATAAATATCAATATCTGCCAATAATATGTCTATAATAAGATCATGATATTTAAATGCTTAGTTTTATGATCAAAGCTCTGTAGTTTTAAAACATATAATGCAATATAATGATGATTGAGAGACGAACAAATAAACCTTCCTCAGTTTGTACAATTAAACTAAAAGACTTTTACTTGCTAAAACAGTCTAAACTGTCAATCAGAGACAGAAGGACTGGAGGAGACTGACAGGTTTATCAGATCATGTTCATCATTTAGAGGCTTTAGAAATTTTGGGGTAACTTTATAGAGTTAAAAGCATCAACTCCATCAGTATTGCTGGTAAACGTGTCTCGTGCACCAACTCTATCAGTGTGTGTGTGTGTGTGTGTGTGTGTGTGTGTGTGTGTGTGGTAAACATTGTCTCGTGCACCTGTTTATCCGAGCCGGAGCCGATCGACATCTCCAGTTCAGCCAATCGCCTCTCGAGCTCGGCGACCTACAGTCACAGAGAGAAGCTGTGCGTCAGGAAACACATCAGGAAGTGACATCACAACGGATTAGGTATTTGATCATAGGATTTTTAATAGGATCGCAGTTGATCCGTACGGACCAGCTGCCCCACGGTTCGGCACGCATGCGATTCGCAGATTAACTGCTAAATTTAACCATCATAGAGTGAAATTTTATAATTTGGACGCATTTTGTCTTGCCAATTTACACATTCAAACAATTTTAAACTCAAGCAAAAAACTCAGGACTCGCAAGCAGGCCACAGCTGACAGTCTTGCCTGGGCCCGGCACGAGATCATCTTAGATGTTGGTGTTTTGTGTTCATTTTGTATTATCAAAAATGAATTCATTACGTTTTATTCATGTCATGCGCTTCTCTAAAAACTGTAAAACACACAAAAAAACACGACAGTACTGGTTAGGTCTCATTTGCGTAACGTCAGCAAATAGCATTTCAGCTTGGCTGTGAAAAGGGGCGTGTAATTGGTTGGATCTACTGAACGAATACGCCCATCACTGACAGAGATCGCTCTGTTTTGAGTCTGAAAAGAGTCTCTTTTTTTTGCTGATCCGAAAAATGATCCGATCTGTGGCTCAAAAAAAAAAAGATCCAAACCGTGAATTTCGTGATCCGTTCCACCAGTACACCGGATGTTATACGAGCCGTACCTTGGCAGATTCAGTGAATTTCTCTTGCTCTGGTCGGCTGTGAAGCTCGTAGAGAATCACTCCATCCGGGCCTTTGGGTGGCGCTGTCTTTCCCTCTCCTCCTGAACCGCTCCTGACGCCCCGCGCCACTTCCAGCTGAGTCAACAACCGCCTGCGCCGAGAGAAACAGAGAAGAAGAGATGCTTCACACACATATAATTGACTATATAATTACTATATCAAATAATGACTCATTATTAAAGGGGTGGTTGATTATGATTTGACTTTTCTAACTTTAGTTAGTGTGTGATGTTGCTGTTTGAGCATAAACAACATCTGCAAAGTTACAACGCTCAAAGTTCAAAGCAAAGGGAGATATTTGCTTTTAAAGAAATCACTTTTTAAGGACTACAACAAACGGCTGGTAGAGACTACACGAGCTTCCTCCCGGGTTAGTGACATCACTTACCCTAAAATTTACATAAACCCCGCCCCCTGGAACGCGATTTATAGATTATCATGACAGAATATGCTAATCAATGACTTGAAGATAGTTAACTCCACATCATCTACATAAATTCATCAACTAACCATTCAGAAATGTCCTGTTGCTTCTACATGTTGTCACTTCTTCTTGAGTCTCTCCATCATTGTCTGACTTTGGTTTGAACATAAAAGGCTGAACAGTTTCTGACATTTTAGTGCGTGTCTGCAAGCTGCTAAGCTCGAGCTCTTGAAGCTCCGCCCCCTGTGCCGGGAGCAGCAGCTCATTTGCATTTAAAGGAACACACACAAAATGAGATGTTTTTGCTCACCCTCAAAAAGGGGGAATTTTAACATGCTATAAAAAAGTATCTGTGGGGTATTTTGAGCTAAAACTTCACATACACACACACATACACACACACACACACACATCAGAGACTTATTTAACATCTTGTAAAAAGGGGTATTATTCATTATATCACCCCTTTAAGACTAGTCTAAGCAGTTTCTGCAAGCGGCCACAGAAGTCTGGACTCACTTGGCTAGAGCTCCGTCAGGGTCGGTGAGGTTGATGTGGGCGTTGGGTCCGAGCAGAGAGTCCAGATGAGCAGAAACCAGCTGCTGTTTGAGCTGCGCCGCTTGCTGAGCCAAAGCCACCGGAGTCAAGCGCTCCTCGGCACTGCTCTCTTTAGTGGTGACCTGCAGGACACACACACACACACACACACACGCATGAATGTCAAAGTAAAACATTAGCTGTTTGTCAGCAGCACTGCTTTCTTCAGGGGTGGAAACAAAGTAAATAACATAAGTCATGTAAATAAAGTCACCATGAAATCAAAATTGACACTTTGTATCTTTTCTATGGAATATTGCAGATGGTGATACGAGAACTCGGCATGAATGAAAGAGAAGCAGATGTTTCAATAAAAACTAAAATTTGAAATGAAAATGAATTAAACCTAAATAGCAATATTTAAAAACAAAAAACAAATATTAATAAAATGACAAAAGCACATAATAAAATTGAAAAAGTATATAAAAATAAAATCCATTTCAAAACTAGAATAAAACTAAAATAACTGATATAGTTTCCGATATAAAGAACCAACTTATACTGTGAAAAATTATTATTATAAATGATTATTATTTGATTATTTATTACTTTTTTTCATTTCTATTAAATTCCACTATTATTGTCTTTTTCCACTTAATTATAGTCATGTAATTTTTTTTTTTTTTTTTATCAAACTTCATGTGAATATTGCAGATGGTGAGAGTATATGAGACCTCGGGAACGTGAAAGAAAAGCCGATGTTTGGTTCTGACCTGAATACGCTCCACATCTTGGCAGAGCTCGTGAATCTCGTTCACCAGCCGCTGATATTTCTGCTGAGGAGTTTCCTTCACGCCACAACCCTCGGCTAACTGCAGGACCAGAGGACATTAATCAGGACAAACCATGAGGGACTCCATTAAAGCAAAGGAATCATGAAGCGGTTCGAATCACTCACAAGCTCGTATTCTCCAGACTCGTAGCCCACCCTGTTGGTCTTACTGATGCGGTCCGAGAAATCTGCACACAATCACAACAGTGGTATTTTAGCATCATTGAAATAGTATTATAGATTTTATTCATATTGTGTATTTATATATTTTTATCATTTTTAAATTTGAAGTTTTAGTAATTTTGTTGCGCGTTTTTGTCATTTTTATTATTTTTTGATACATTGATTATTTATTTTAGTACATCAAGTTAAACTACATGAAAATGAGAAATGTTGCATTGGCAACTAGCTGATATAAAATGTATTTGGTGAAAATCCAGCTTTTAATGTAGTTTATGTGTCTATGTGGTGTTTTTAATCTGCTTTAAGACAAAGCATGTGTAAGTTCATAAGTCGACACCATTGCTGAGTATTTCCTCCTTAAAACTGCAGTGAACCAAAGACAGTCTCAAACACACGCTTTGAAATCGCTGGTGTTTCTGACGTCACAAACTACCTTGGAACCAATCAGATCAACGTGTGATCGTCAACCAGTGGATCTCTGAGCTGAGTGAGTGAGTGGAGGCGGGGCTCATTTGCATATTCATAGAACCGCGCATACTAAATGAGGCAAGGGTGTCGAGTTACATTCAAGATATTTTAAGGCATGAAGAAAAAAAATTCAAGGATTTTTGTTTCAATATTTAATTTTGGTGATCAAAGATGAGTTTTAAGGAATACAATAACTGACTACAGGGGGACTTTAAACACTACTTAATTTCTGGTAAAAAAAAAAATGTCCATCTCAAGTAAAAAAAAAATTAATGTTTTTTGTTTACTATAATTATGTAAAACATTAGTCAGACACAAGCAAACCAGATTCAGTTTCTCTGACTGAATTTACACATCTGTAAACTATACTATTGATCAAATCCTTACTTTGTTGACAAACATCAATTATAAACTAACCATCTTTATTGAAACATCATTTAGACGCTATCAAAAAGATGTTTTTGTAACAGCTTGAATGCATCTCGTCTCTTACGAAAACGACCAGTGCAATTTAAAGTTTACATCTAAACATTCACAAGAGTGCAACAAATGAGAACAACAACAACAACAAACATAAAGACGTGAGATCTTCTTATCTGTACTCACCCAAACCCTTGGTGCTGACGTGTTTGTCTTTGAACTTGTCGTAAGCGGCGTTGGGATTGACGACGATCCGCTCCACGCTGTCGCTGCACAGCTCCTCCTGTGAGACGAGTTATCAACCAATCACACGAGAAACGCATGCAGCTGATCATAAAGGAGACGCTTCTGAAGCTCTGATTGGCTGAATCTTTGAGGCAGCTAAGCCCCTCCCACAGAAGGGGCGTGGCAGATTGAAATGTTGATTTTAAGAGTGACGTGCGTGTCGTGATCACACAGGACTTTTGTGCGGCTCAACTGATTTAATTCACTCAAACAGAAACACGTGACGAGTAGACCATCATGCATCAGTGCGTGCACCAAACAATTTATCCTCTCAAACACACACATCAATCTGACAGGAGGAGATTCAAGCCGACGGTGTTTAATAAGCTCCAGAGTCGTCTAAAATACTGCAGCAAAACTGAAAACATCTATGCTTGACTGCAAAACTGTTTAGTGTGTTACTACTAGGGTGCTTTCTATGGCTCATTCCCTTCTTTAAATGTACATTTAATTTAGTAAAAACTACTAAAAGTTCATTATGAAAGAACACTATGCAGCTGAAACGTCTGTATGTTGCTCTGAGGCGTCTACTGTGGCCATTAAGCTGGAGAAACATGAACACACACTTCCACAGACTGATGAATGCAAGCGTACGGTGAACTCACACGGTATTTGACACTTTTCTGTTTTAATTGGCTGGGAATGTCAGAACGAAGGGCATTTTCACCACCATTTAAAGCACATATGTTGCAGATACTGACTTCTCATTTCTGGAGAATCACTGAGACGAGGACATGACGGAGAACCAGAGATGATGCACGACCTTTACGAATCTCACGAACCGACTAATTTTGCTTCCACATTTTACATTGTAACGTTCCTGTCAAATGTTTAACCCCTTAAGGCGAGACACTACAGGTGAATAGGGTAAAAAATGTAACTAGCAGATATCACCATGAAACTTTCCCAGTTGATTGAGTTTGACTACATTAAGATGAGAAAAAGGTTTCTGTAATTTAATGTTTAAATATGCAAATTAGGCAATATCTAATTAAATATGCACTAATCTGAGTATTGGATAAAGTCAGGTTAAAAATTATTTTTTCATTGTTCTCACATATTAGATGGAAACAAATTACAGAGGGATTTATGGATATCTACTTTTGTTATCCTGTAAATCAGAATATACTGTCAATGATTTTTGCCATGTTTTTTGGAATAAAATGTTATATATATCAGGCTAGGAATAATATATTTACAAATCCCTCTGTAAATGTCTTCATAATATAACTAGGTACAAGACTGGAGAGTTTGGTGTATATCGGTGCTGCTGAAGTGGAGATTTCGGACTTGGAGAATGAGAGAAAAGTCATTTTGAGAAAACGGGCTTTAAAGATTTATCATCAGCCAATGAGATTGCGCATTCAGCCCTTTTACTTTAAAAGTTTAACCCCTTAACTGTCACCCCCTTTGAGAATAAATGTGAAAATGCACTATCCAAACTTAAATGTTTGTAATTCAAGATTGCTTTAGAATATAGACCTATGTTAAGTATGAAAAAGTTATGAAAGTTTAGATTTGCTGTTAATCATATATTAAGATAGTAAGCAGCACAACTGTTTCCAGCATTGATAATAAATCAGCATATTAGAATGATTTCTGAAGGATCATGTGACACTGAAGACTGTGCTGAAAAATCAGCTTTTAATATTTCACCAATTGTTTAACAAATAAACGCAGGCTTGATGAGCATAAGAGACTTATTTCATAAACATTTTTTATTTTATATCAAATATATATTTTACAAATTATTTTTACTATAAAATCGAAACAAAGTTGTGTTCCAAATTTGAAATTGATATCACAAAAAGTTTTGATTTTGAGATTTTGTTCTGTACCAAAAATATCCACGGGGCGTCGACCACATTCCATAGAATTATATTTTGATGCATTTTCCTGTAACAAATTAATAGATTTCTGTCCAAATATCACTTCTATCACAAAATAGTCACCAAATATGGAACCTTAAGACTCAGACCTATCCGACGATATCTTACATGATAATAAAGTAGTTAAAATAAATTTTTAAATATGGACGACGCCCACTAGGGGAGGAGCCTGCTAAAATAATTTAAAGTACCATTTCCATGGTAACGCAATGTCCGATTTCAAAATGGTTTTCACAGGATGAATTTTTGAGTTTCTAAGCTTTCGAATGATACCTAATTTATGATAATTAAAACAAGTGATAGTTAAGGGATTAAAGAGATCTAACATGCATCACAGATAATACTAGTCTGCACTTTACAGGGCATTAATTATTGCTCAGTATTGCCAATCACATTAATGCTCCGAGGGGGAAGCGTTAGTCCAAATGCGTGTGGAGTTCACAGATGCACATGCACAGATCGCGATCTGATTGGTTTAGAAGAGTCACTGGGTGTTAAAGGGGAATCAGAAACTCTTACCAGCTCCTTGGGTCCCCAAAGACAGTTAGAGCAAAAGAGAAAGAGAAAAACAGAAGAGAGTGAGGAAGAGAAAGAGAGAGAGATATTAATGTAGTTATCATATGACATGCACAACAGGAGCTGAAGGGAAGGGAGAACAGAGCGCTGTGTTGTGAGTATCACTGGATTGCTTGTATATTTCATCAGTCTTATTTAGAGCCGCAGGGTCTCGTTCCTACAACTGATCCTGCATTTCTTCATCTGATCATCTTATGAACACAAAACTGCTCTCAGGTCAGTGGGTAATGTTATCTCCACCTGCTAAGAAGAGCTTTACACAAGAGCAAATGCTGAAAGCACTCAAACACACGAGACAGTCTGCGAAAACAAGTTATGTCAAGCATTAGTCGTGTTGTTCTGGGAAGAGAGCAGATGTTAGTGACACAGACTCCATCACTTCAGGAATAAGAAGGATGAGGGAAGCAATGCATCCAGATCAGAGTCACACACATACGGAGAGACTGGAGGAAGAAGGGCTGCACGATTCATCATAATAAAACCGTAATCGCAAATCACGAAGACTGCGATTACAGTTTCCTTGTTACATATGTGACCCCCGGACCACAAAACCAGTCACATGGGTCAATTTTTTTAAATTGAGATTTACACATCATATGAAAGCTGAATAAATAAGCTTTCCATTGATGTATGGTGTGTTAGGATAGGACAACTATTGTAAATCTGGAATCTGAGGGTGCAAAAAAATCTAAACATTGAGAAAATCTCCTTTAAAGTTGTGCATTTATGTTGGCGATTGTGCTGCATTCACTCACAGATATAAATGTTTTATATATTTACGGTTGGAAATGTACAAAATATCTTCACGGAACATGATCTTTACTGAATATCCTAATGATTTTTGGCATAAAATAAAAAATTTACCCATACTATGTATTGTTGGCTATTGCCTCAAATATACTAGTGTGACATGTGACTGGTTCTGTGATCCAGGGTCACATGTTACATGTACTTACAATAGTAATAACAGTGAATTATGCATAATTACATGCAACTGACCCTCAACCAAACCCTAATCCTATAGTAAGTACATAGTTAATTAATATTACTCAGTACTTAAATATATAATTGCACTGTAACAATGACACCTTAAAATGAAGTGTAACCAAAAATAAATGTGCGCTGCTTTAAGGCCAATATAAAAATTAAATTAAATACACAAATAATTAAGACATCCATGAATATTAGTAACGTAATTTTACAGTTGTAAAATAATTCTTATTATTTTATTTTTAGTGCTGGGCAACGATTAATCGCATCCAAAAAAATAGTTTGTGTTTACATAATAAATGTGTATAATTATTTTGTATATATAAATACACACATATGCATGTATATATTTGAGAAATATTTGCATGTGTATACCATATATATATATTTCTACATAATTTACATTCTATATAAATTATAAATATTTTATATATAAATAACACACAAAATAATTATACACAGTACACACACATATATTACGTAAACACAAACTTTTATTTTGGATGCGATTAATCGTTGCCCAGCACTAATTATTTCTCCTAAATACTTTCCGATTTTACGGTAATATATTAATATTTTGTATAACATTTTTATTTGGTAATATTAATAATACAAAAAAATTATATTTTAATAATTAGTATTTTATATTCATACTGATATATAATCAAAACAAATTGGCCAAATTGTGCAGCCCTTTAAATAAGCACAGCAAACTTTTTTTAAATTGCATTTTACATCACAAAATTTGACTAAAATATTGCAAATTAGATTTATTTAATTTTTTTTACAAATTGTGCAGTCCTAGAAGTACATTTTTATTTATATAGCACTTTTAAAGTGCTTCATACAATATAATAACATATTCTATAAGCAGAGTGATAGAAGGAAGTTAGTGAAAACACACACACACACACACAGCTTCTGTCAAACTGTCAAATTTACCACCATGTTCCTTAAAACACTCTTAAACAGCTAAACGTCACTCCACACCATTTCTCAGGAACTTAGTGATAGTTCTTCTAACAAACAGCATTAAGTTTACATATTTAAGTTAGAAACCCTGAATACATGAGCCATATTCTATAAACAGAGTGATAATATTACAGGAGTAAACCAGTCGTTGAGTCATCCAGGTTATTCATTATAACTGAATAACTATATAGAGCAGGTTACAACCCGTAACACACTTTTACCAATTCACACCTTTATCATAATGTAATAATAAGCCCACGACATACATACACACACAGGCAAAACTAGTTATATAAGAACCTGTTCTTAGTTAAAATAAGAGAAAATTATCAATTCTAATTGTGTGACTGTCCCGGGTTAGAAAACAGGCGAAAGGCAGGAAGATTTCAACCCATGCATTTACTGCATTAGAGAAACATGGACGTCTTACTTGCACAAACTAGCATCCGGAGCGGGTCAAACAGTGATGGTGGGTTAGTGAACGGGGAGGGAAAGTAGAATTAGCTCTAATGTGAGTCACTGCACACACACACACACACACACACACACACAGATACTCACCGACTCAAACTGCGCCTGATCATCCTCGGGCAGATCACTCGTCTCGTAGACGTCAGGCTCGTTGGAGGCCTGTGAGGAAATTATGTCATTTTAATAATAATGTCACTTCAGTAATATAATGTCAAAGGCACATATCAGACTTAAATCCTCGAGTGTGTGTGTGTGTGTGTGTGTGTGTGTGTGTGTGTATACACTGTAAAACATGTGTAAAACATTAAAAAATTTAATGTTTTTGAAAGAAGTCTCTTACGCTCATCAAGCCTGCATTTATCTGATCAAAAATACAGAAAAAAAAACAGTACATATAAATCAAATATATTTTAAATAATAATTTTCTATTTTAATATAATTTTATTTCAATGATGAAAGCTGTGATCAAATTTTAAATAAATACTGTTCTTTATTAACTATTTATTCATCAATGAATCCTGAAAAAAAGTATCACATGTGATGTTATAAAAAAATATTGTGCAGCACGATAATAAATCATCACATTAGAGCGATTTCTGACGGATCATGTGACACTGAAGACTGGAGAAATTATGCTGAAAATTCAGCTTTGAATATTTCACAACATTACTTTGGTTTTTTTTCTGTATTTTTAATCAAATAAACGCAGACTTGATGAGCATGAGAGACTTTTTTCATAAGCATAAAAAAATAGTACTGTTTCC
>NC_140217.1:40385307-40390307 GCF_951802725.1 Rutilus rutilus | reverse complement strand
CTCTGTGCCGTTATCATTATAGTTGTGATGTGAACTCTGCTATTCTTTTATATTTAGAGCGATTTTTAACTATATCTTTATCATCATCTTTGGTGTGAATGAACCTTTAAACATTAAATATACATCCACTCAAACCCAAATCTATTTGAATTTGAATATAGACTTCAAGATATTGTGAAAAAGAAACCTAACTTAATTGATTTCAGTCTTTAGTTTAATAATTCATATGAGTGGAGTGTGTACATCTGTGTATAGTGGTGTCTCAGCATTCGCTTTCTCTGTCATTTGATGCCGTCTTCAGGCTTTCATTAGTAAAGCATTGAGATAAATGCATCAGAAGTCTGAAGAAGGAGGCTGTCGGCTTTCATTGTGTCCGCAGACGTTAAAAGCGTGCAGCATATACAACCTGAAAGAGACACTGTGTCATGAACGCTGCTTTGTTGTCTAGTCTGTGGTCAAGAGTGAATGTCAGCAAATAGGGGTGTAATTCGAGACATATCACGATACTGAACTCACCATACCATATTATTGCGATACTCCAAGACATATGATAAAATGTTAACAAAACTGTTGATTAAAATGCTAAATTTAGTCTTACATTGTGGGTGTAAATGAATAGTCTTGGTGCTGAAACCCAAAGCACAGGATAATAGAGACACCAGAATAACAATATTCATGATTCTGAAGCTGAAAATACAGAATTATTTTAGTTTATTATTTATTATTTAGTTTATTTAGTTTATTATTAGTTTATTGGGTTTATTAATATTCTTGCGCTCTTTCACTGACTAGATATTTAAAATAATGTAGGACACCTTTTACTGGTAACATCAGACATCTGGCATTATCAGGCCCACAAATATTCCCCAATGCATTATTATACATAATATTCAACATTATATATAGTAGTTTAATGCAGAGTCAAGTCAAGTTACATTTATTTATAAAGTGCTTTTACAATATAGAGTGTTTTAAAGCAGCTTTACAGAGATAACAGGAAAATAATGCAACAAAGTTTGTTTCTGCTGTACAGCAGATCTAGAAGAAAATAATGTCCAGCTTAAGTAAGTTCAGTGATGGTTCATTTTTGTTGTAAAAAAGTTATTAATTTAGTTCATTTATATATATATATATAGCCGCATTTCAGTTCTCATATAATGGTGTTAATGCAGGCAGATCAATAATATTGTTGCATATGCTATATTAAAGGCTCCTAATGTTGTTTTGGCGTCTTCTACAATAGTTTTACATGCATCCAATGAAAAGAGCACGTTAATGTCCTCATAATCTCCACTGCAGCTTCAGCTCTTTCTCTCAGTGTCTGAAACGCTTCGATCGGAGATCCAGTCTCTCTAAGCTCCGCCTCTCTGAGAGCTGCTCTGCTGTGATTGGTCGGAAGCCAAACGCTCATTATCATATCTGATGAACAGTGACGATGGCGTGGGTTTTACCAGATCAATCTCAGAAAACAGCGTCTTCTCGACATGAACAACACGAACCAAACTCTTCCAGTCTCAGATATACTACAGTGTTTGAGGGCGGGGCTAAGAGACGGTGTTCAGCCAATCAAGACCACAGGCTGGCATTATGCAAATTAGTTACAAAAATATTATGAGACTGAATTACTGACGACTCATTTCAGGCGTTACAGGATCGATTCTTTCTTTTAAGAGAAAATAATAAAATGTATCTGCACTTTGATCTTTGTAACTTTGCACACCTTTTACATTCACAAACAGCTTTATTACACTCTACATGAAAGGAAATATCATAATTTTTTGTTCTAACCTAATGTAGGCATGTTGATTCAGTCGTGTTAAATTATATTTTTTGACTTGTAAAAAAGCCGTTAATTTAGATGTTTCCACTTTTATATGCAACTTTTCACAGTGCAGTCAGTGTATAAACATCTGAGTAAATCGGCGATATGTTTTGGTCTCTCTGTCTTGAACTCCTTCTTCCTTTTGAAAATGCCTCACTGACTAATTGATTAAACCTCAAATGCTCCAATATCAAGAGTCTTGAGCCAAATTGATTCGCTGTAAGAATCTCAGTAACACAATACAGTAAAACATTTTTATTTTTGCCAGTCTACTAAAGCTGAAATCAGAGACCATATTAAAGGTTATTTTTGTGGCTTCAAGCTCAATACACTCCTAAAAGCCGTGCAATGCAGCAACCCAGATCACAGCTGCTATTTTTGCTGCGTGGCGAACGCTGAACTCAGCAGAAAACCTGCTTAAAAACGCCCTATAAACCTATATTGTTGATATCAGTGGCATGAGCTACTCACTTATTGTTGAATTTGTAGCTTGATGTGAGTTCCACACACACAGAGATAGACATAAAAAACACACTTTCTGTTCAGTAAACCTGACTGAATTCAGATGATGTAAAGAGGACCTATTATGCTTTTCTCCATGTTCATCTTTCTTTCAGTGTGTAATGTTCTTCTCTATATCAGTGTCAGTGTTTCTGAACTCCTGAAACGCCTCCACTGTAGTCTTGAGTTTCTTCCGGGAACGAACACGTCTCAATTTTTCTCATTATAATAATTCATGCGCAGAATAAAGGGGCGGGGCCTGGTTGAGTGAGTTAGTAATGTGTTAAACTGGCGGTTATGGAAAGGGGCGGGACATTTCCCAAACACACTCGAAGCGCTCGACCAATCACAACACACTGCTCCAGTCGACCAATCAGAGCACAGTGTGCTTTTCAGGAGGAGGGGCTTTATAGAGACAGGAAGTAAACAGAGCGTTACTGACAGACTGGGAAGAGAGGAGCCGCAACAATGGAGAATATGAGGAGAATAATCAACATTCAAGTTCTAGTAGAGCCTGAAACAACATCAAGACTGTAAAAGGGTATAATGTGTCCTCTTTAAGTTGTTTATTGCTGCTGTCTGTGGTTTAGGCTTTATTTCGGGTAGATTAATAAAACAGGTGCATGTAAATGTGTTGCTCCTCCAGAATGTAAATTTAATTTCAGTTAATTTAAATGGTTCACTCCTGACAAGCATTTTATAATTGATCCTCACTGTAACTAACCCAGAAATCCCTTAATTATGAGGTTTTCTGGTGCAGAAACGCCGTCAGTGTTGAAACTCGACATAAGCCTGCAGACTCGGTTTCTGGCCGTTCTTTTGTTCCCATCTCTGACTTTCAGTGAATCTGATAAAAGCTCAGGACTCGCGTGAGAATGTCAGTGACCTTCACCATCCTCATTTAAGAAATCTGTCCTGAAAGTCTTTCTGTGTGAGACTCAGCGGCCGATGAACCGCTGGAGGATTCAACGAAAGACAGAGATGTGAAGAAGAAAGAGACAAATGCACCAAAAAATAGAGGAGTGCAATAAGCTGAGAGAGTGAGAGAGAGAGAGAGAGAGAGAGAGAGAGAGAGAGAGAGCAGATCGTTTGGTGTTTTTATTGCATCTCAGCTCAATAATCTTCTGTCTCAGCAGCTTGAATGCAGTTTAAACAAGACCTGCTCGATACACGGCTGTCTGTCAGTGTCATATTGCATTGATTATTTCACAGTAGAAGATAACGTCTAACAAAACAAAGTCTTGATGATGTTTCAGGCTCTACTAGAACAGGTTTTCCTGCTTGAATGTTGATTATTCTCCTCATATTCTCCATTGTTGCGGCTCCTCTCTTCCCAGTCTGTCAGGAACGCTCTGTTCACTTCCTGTCTCTATGAAGCCCCTCCTTCTGAAAAGCACACTGTGCTCTGATTGGTCGGCTGGAGCAGTGTGTTGTGATTGGTCGAGCGCTTCGAGTGTGTTTGGGAAATGTCCCGCCCTTTACCATAACCGCCAGTTTAACACACTACTAACTAACTCAACCAGGCCCCGCCCCTTTATTCTGCGTATGAATTATTATAATGAGGAATATTGTGACGTGTTCTTTCCCGGAAGAAACTCAAGACTACATCCATCCATCCATCTATCAATCCATCCATCATTTATCAATCTATCTATCCATCCATCATCTATCTATCCATCATCTATCTATCTATCTATCTATCTATCTATCTATCTATCTATCTATCTATCTATCAATCATCCATCTATCCGTCTGTCTCATTGTAAACATGATTGTAAGTGAACAGCAGCAGTGGAGAGAGGGATGGAGGGACGTATGGATGGATGAAGCTGATAAAGTGCTAGTGTATGATCTGTGCTGGACTGAAGCCATTAGAGCGTATCCCACAATCCCCCTCACACTCCTCTCATCTCCTCTCGTCTGCGGGTGCTTTATCTTCCTCTGCTCATCCCTCGCTCTTCAATCCGCTCTTCATTTCATCTCCTGTGTTACTCTGGGCAGTTGTCAGATGATTAAAACAGATGTATGTGTGTGTGTGTGTGTGTGTGTGTGGATTATCTCATCTCTGCAGACTCGCTCAGACTCTAGAAACACTGTGTGCGTTTGCTTTATGATGCCCATTATGATCCTTCAAGCTCGCAGACATAAACTCTATTTTAAGAGGCGTCGGGGAAACTGAACTCACTGAGAGCAAAGGTGCGGCGTTCTGTCATGTGCCAACTCATACGCATCTGGCGTGACACACACACTTTCAGCATCAATCTCACGCTCTCACGCACACGCAAGAAATGTCACGCCAAAATCCATGTTTCTCCCCTCTCAATCCGTTCATTTTCTGTTGATGACTAGACCACCACGTATTAATGACAGGAGAGGAGTTTAAGGCCCACAGCTGTAACATCTGCCTACGTTCGCACTGCAGTATTCTCTGATCGTTGATTCGCTGAAACCTGATACGTCAGTTGCGTGTGAAAAGTTCAGAGAGAGTTCAGAGCAGGTTCGGAGTCGGAGCCACTGATGCGTGTTTGAAGGTTTGGATGATAATCAAGGTAAGCAGATTATAAAATGGTGTGCCTTTCACTACAGACGCAGCCTTGCCTAATCAGTCTGTGTGCCGAGAGTACAGACTTCAACTATAGTTACGAACGTTGTCTGACGTGCGTTATGTGGGCTAGCT
>NC_140217.1:40362807-40375307 GCF_951802725.1 Rutilus rutilus | reverse complement strand
TGTGTGTGTGTGTGTGTGTGTGTGTGTGTGTGTGTGTGTTGTTATCTCAGAATAAACCCCCGACAGGATGATGACGACCCTGACGCGAGGGGTCTTGCATCAGCCTGAAGGGGTTTATTCTGAGAACGAACACACACACACACACACACACACACACACACACACACCCCTGAAGGGGTTTATTCTTAACAACCGGCTGGATGTACATTTTCACGCTTATTACACGAATACTTGCCACATAAGTAAATAATTAGACACAAAATATTGATCTGAGTTGAAATATTTTATTCGCTCTTTAAACGCAAAGCTTCCGCGGAGAGAGCAGTTTCAGCGGCGAGTTCAAACTAAATGGACATTTAAGAGATACGGTATACAGTCATAACACTTATTACACAGCATTTCACCACATAAATAATTATGGGGATAAGAGATATTGATTTCAGATTAAATTGTTTTAAAATCATTCCTGTTTGTATCTCATAATCCAACAGTGTACAAAATACAAAATGGCCGCCGCTGCGTTTGTATGAAACGAGAGAGAGCGAGTCCACGATACTGGATGGCATAATTAAATAACTGTACACAAAATACTGATTCGACTGAGTTTTAATACTTTATTAGCTCACTAAACGCCTAGCGCTGCTGACTACAGCTTTCCTGTAGCTCAAACAGTGGAGCGTTGGCGCTTGCAACGCCAAGGTCATGGGTTCGATTCCCAGGGAAAACAAGAACTGATAAGAATGTAATTGTGTACTGTGAAATGCAATGCAAGTCGCTTTGGATAAAAGCATCTGCCAAATGCATAAATGTAAATGTAGTAACCCGGATGAGCCTGTGTTTGTTATCTGGGAATAACATACAGCTGGATGGCGCTATTGACCAATCAGAATCAAGTATTCCACAGAGCCGTGTAATAAGTAACATTAATAGAATAGAATGTTCGTTCAAAATGATCTGGTCCACAGAAACGTTGCTTATACATCATTCATGGAACACTTGAAAATGTAACATTATTTTAAATGTAACTACTTGTTTCAGAACATTCAAAAGTAACATTCCCATAATGTTTGAAGAATGATCAAATGGAATGTTCCCTAAACGTTCAAGAAAAAAACAGATGTTTTGAACATTGAAGACATGTTTTTTTGTGACTGGTGTGATGTTGTGTGTCAGATATGAATGAACACAGTTCCAGGAGTCACAGCATATTCCTCATCAGCATCAAACAGGAGCACGTGGAGACGGAGCAGAAACTCTGTGGGAAACTCTACCTGGTGGATCTGGCCGGCAGCGAGAAGGTGCTTGCGTAGCCTCATGAGAGTGTGTGTCCTCCTGCAGGACAGAAATACATCTCATTAATGTCTCAAACGTTACTGCTAGAGCGAGATTAAATGGAGAAAAAGATTGCGTTAATCCCACATGTGTCGCTCTGCTAGAGTTTCAGAAGAGATCTCAACGTGACCTCAATCATTTTTCTCATCAAATAATCTGAGCTCTTACTGGACAACTAGTGAGTCTTTATTCCTCCTGAGAACTTTTAGGAGAAACATCTGAGAACACTGTGAAATAAAAAAACACTGTTTATACTTGCACGTGTTTAACATGCACTGAAAAAATCTGGTGTAGAAACAATTTTCACTTAGAAAATTCCTAGTAAATTTCACAATTAATCACAAAGAAACGACGAGTAACACATTGAATTAAACATGACATTTTGAAGTAGAAAGATTGAAATAGTATTTTTTGTTGTAAAAACATACTCTAATAATCTTTGATTTTTTTACAACTTTGAAAAATATTTTTTTGTGTATTATTCCCTTATTCAAATTCTCTTGAATAATTATATTATATATATATATATATAAGTCTCTTCTGCTCATCAAGGCTGCATTTATTTGATCAAAAATACTGTAAAAATTTTAAAAATATTATTACAATCATCTGTTTTCTATTTTAATATATTTTAAACTAATTTATTCCTGTGATCAAAGCTGAATTTTCAGCATCATTACTCCAGTCTTCAGTGTCACATGATCCTTCACAAATCATTCTAATATGATGATTTGATGCTTATGGTTATTATCAATGTTGTTTCTTCATATTTTTATGGAAACTGTGATACATTTTATTCGTCAGGATTCTTTGATGAATAGAAAGTTCAAAAGAACAGCATTTATTTGAAATTTACTGTCATTACTTTTAATGCAGCCCTACTGAATAAAAACGATTCATTTCTTCATACTGACCCCAGACATTTGAAGTGTAGTGTTATTTTTCCAGGTGAGTAAGACGGGAGCGGAGGGATCGGTCCTGGATGAAGCCAAGAACATCAACAAGTCTCTGTCAGCGCTGGGAAACGTCATCTCAGCTCTGGCCGAAGGCACCGTGAGTCTCAGCATCTGCATATCAAACCAATGCCTTACGCTTCCCTTCAGAGGAACAGATCCATGGAAAGCCTTAAAGGGGAAATATCATGAATATCTGACTTTTCCCGTGTTTAAGTGCTATTATCGAGTCCCTGTTGCATCCTCCAACCCAGAAAACATGAAAAGTGAAACCCAGTAACTGTGTTCTGGTGAGCCTTTCTCTGCAAGCATGTCAAAAAATAAGCCAATCAGATTTCGCTCTCCTTCTGACGTATGAAGAGGATCTTATTATAATATTACCGGCCCTAAATCTGCACGTTTACACACACCAGCCGACATTTGGTTTCACAAGCGACAACAGTGTAGCTATCACCAGATCAAGCTCAGTCTTTTAAGATTGAACATTAGTCTGGAGAGTCTGCTCTGTATTTTCTTCTGCACAAGAGGCGTGATCAACGGGCGCAGTTCAAATGACTCTGTACACAATTGGATAGTCCTTCAACCAATCAGACCAACGATCCGGGTGACGTATTTTGTAGAGCGACGCGAAAACTCCAGGCAGGAAAAAAAAACATGAAAGTGAGTGGTGTTTACACCCACTCGAGCCATTTGTTTGCTAAACTAAAGAAGCCATTGAGCATCGTCGAGAGGTTAAAAGGAATTGGATTGGATTAAACCCACCAATAGCGCGCCAGTTTGTGATTGGTCCCCGCAGATTTAACGGAAGCAGGATAGAAGAATGTACAGGTGTCCAGCCTGAGCTCCAGGGCGAAATCAAATCTCCGGCAGATCGGGCTGGGTTTACCCAGTCTAACAACAGTGACCAGTTCTAACGCAAAGGCAAAAGTTCGAGCAAAGCATGCCATCTCTAGCTCATTTGCATTTAAAGGGACACACACACAAAAACGGCACGTTTTTGCTCATACCCAAAAAGGGCCAAATTTGACCAGCTGTAATAAATGATTATATTTTGAGCTGAAATTTCACAGACACACTCTGGGGACACCATAAATTTATATCACATCTTGTGAAAAGGGGCATAATATGTCAGCTTTAACCCATTTAAACTCAGTAAGTTCTCTCTGTCGGTGCAGAAGACTCACGTGCCGTACCGGGACAGTAAGATGACGCGGATCCTGCAGGATTCTCTGGGCGGAAACTGCAGAACCACCATGTTCATCTGCTGCTCCCCTTCAGCCTTCAACGACGCCGAGACCAAATCCACTCTGATGTTCGGACAACGGTAACACACACTCTAAAAACACTGGGTTAAAATATTACAATTCGGGTTGTTTTCAACCCAAGGGCTGGGTAAATATAGGACAGAACACAATTTGGGTTAATTTTACCCAACAAATTGGGTTGTTTATTTAACCCAGGATAATGGGTTGATTTAACCCATTTTTACACAAAAATATACACAAACCTGTATTTTAACGAAGACACGCACCAATTTGATGGAGCTGCACTGCTCTCTCCACTAGAGGTCGCAAAAAGCCAGCGATAAATAACTCAACCCCTGGGTTGTTATATCTGACCCAGGATCTGGGTTACACAAAAACTGAAAAAATAACCCCAAAAATTGACCTAAAAGGCTCAACCCAGGATTAGGGTAGAATAAATAACCCAAGATTTTTTAGAGTGCAGCAAACACACACAGAACCCAGTCGAACCGATGCATGCAAATACATCACTCACACACACTCACACTCCATCTCTCTCAGCGCAAAGACCATCAGGAACACGGCGTCGGTGAACCTGGAGCTGACAGCAGAACAGTGGAAGAGGAAATATGAGAAAGAGAAGGAGAAGAACAAGAACCTGAAGGAGAACATCCAGAGGCTGGAGGCGGAGCTTAACCGCGGGCGTGACGGTGAGAACACACACACACACACACACACACACACACACGCCTGATTTCTCTATGAGACCGTGATTGATTTGGACTGGTAACATGGTGGTGTATTCATCAGACATATTTATCATAGTAATGCATGGGGTTTGATAAAATCATAGTTTTAAATAAGTAAAAATAATTGTAAAAAAATATATTTAAAAAGTCTATTTATTTGATATTTACAATACTGGCGTGACTAAATATAAAGACTAAGTACATTTTGTTACAAACAAAAAAATGCAGACATGCACCATGGTAAAATCAGTTTTAAATAAATAAATGCAAACATTTAAATATTTGTTTGATCATATTGATATATTTTAATAAAATTAAATAAATTAATCGTACGTTTAATGTGGTAAAATCTGTTTTAAATATTTAAAAATATATATATTTTATTTAAATATTTGTTTGATCATGATTTATTTTAAAATAATTGTAATATAAATAATTAAATAATAAATTAATAATTTATTTTAATTGAATTAAACTAAATAAATACATTTTAATAGATAAAAAAAAGATTATTGAAGCATGTTTTACATGCAAATACTATTTCAGTTTTTTACTTCAAAATTTCATGTTTAATTTAATGTGTTACTTGCCGTTTCTTTGTTATTATTTACTTGCAATTTGGATATCGTTTTAAAGTAAATCACAATATTTTTTTCAGTCTATTGGAGAATATTGCCAAAGTTTGCTTACTTTGTAATGATTTTAAATAAGACACAGCAATTTGATTTTTTCTTTGGACATTTACCGTGGCAGTACCATGGTACTCTTGGAAGTACCTTAGAGTATCATGTAAATACCTGACATTCATTCACTAAAGCATCTGCTAAATGAGTAAATGTTAACCGTTTATTAGTATGTACCATGGTACCATCCCAGTAATGAGAAAAAAGTACGAGAAAAAAGTATTAAAATGTACCAGTGTACTTCCACATTAGAAGTAAGTAGTGTAAGGTTTACTAAAGTAAAACTAGTGAAATGAAGACAGAATGACTGAATGTTTCTAAAAGCTTAAGAGGAGGATCCTGTAAAGATGTATTATAATTTGACTGTAGTACGAGTACATAATGGTGTGATTGTGCTTCAGGGGAGTGTGTGTCAGCGCTGGATCTCATGGCTGAGGAGTCTGATGTCAGTGAAGACAACCAGAGCATCAGTGTGTGTGTGTTAATCCCAGAGGAACACAAGCTCAAATATGAGGAAGAGATACGCAAACTCTACAAACAACTGGACGACAAGGTGCGAGCAGAACACACAAACAATCTCTCAGACACACAATCTCACAGACACACAAACTCACAGACACACAAACACTCACAGACACACAAACACTCACAGACACACAATCTCACAGACACAAACTCACAGACACATAATCTTACAGACACACAAACTCATAATCTCACAGACACACAAACTCACATACACACAAACACTCACAGACACACAAACACTCACAGACACACAATCTCACAGACACAAACTCACAGACACATAATCTTACAGACACACAAACTCATAATCTCACAGACACAAACTCACAGACACACAAACACTCACAGACACACAATCTCACAGACACAAACTCACAGACACATAATCTTACAGACACACAAACTCATAATCTCACAGACACAAACTCACAGACACATAATCTTACAGACACACAAACTCATAATCTCACAGACACAAACTCACAGACACACAAACACTCACAGACACACAATCTCACAGACACAAACTCACAGACACATAATCTTACAGACACACAAACTCATAATCTCACAGACACAAACTCACAGACACACAATCTCACAGACACACAATCTCTCAGACACACAATCTCACAGACACACAAACTCACAGACACACAAAACACTCACAGACACAAAATCTCACAGACACAAACTCACAGACACACAATCTCACAGACACAAACTCACAGACACATAATCTTACAGACACACAAACTCATAATCTCACAGACACAAACTCACAGACACACAATCTCACAGACACACAAACTCACAGACACACAAACACTCACAGACACACAATCTCACAGACACAAACTCACAGACACATAATCTTACAGACACACAAACTCATAATCTCACAGACACACAAACACTCACAGACACACAATCTCACAGACACAAACTCACAGACACACAATCTCACAGACACAAACTCACAGACACATAATCTTACAGACACACAAACTCACAAACTCAGACAAATAAAAATACACTCACAGACACACAAACACACAATCTCACAGAGACACAATTTCACAAACACACAATTTCACAAACACACAGTCTCACAGACACACAAACACAGACACAGACACAAACTCAGACAAATAAAAATACACTTACAGACACACAAACAAACTTACAGACACAAATTCACAAACTCACAGACACACAAACTCAAACTCACAAACACACAGACTCACAGACACACAAACTCACAAACACGCAAACTCACAAACAAAAAGCATGCAAACTCACAAACACACACACAAAAAAACACACAAACTCCCACAGCCTGTTGTCAATGCATGGAAAAATTGGCTCTCTGACTGTTTTTTTCTCTCTCTCTGACAGGATGATGAGATTAATTTACAGTGTCAGCTGGTGGAAAAACTGAAGGAGCAAATGCTGGATCAAGAAGAGGTTAAAAACATTTGCTGAATTCAAAATTGCTATTACTGTCACATCGTTATATGGCAAAAATAGAGCAGCATTCAGCCACTGTTTGCACTGCAATACTGGCATTCTGTACATAATATACTGCATACTGTGGATACACTTTATTTCGATAGTCTACTTTAGATATTCTACTAACTAGAAGTAACTTTGCAACTACATGTCAACTAGCAGAGTATTAGTAGACTCTCTGCTTAATATCTGCTGACACTTTATTATGATGCTCCCCAAAATACATTATACTGACTATTGCTGCGTCCCCATCCGCCTACTTATACTATGCCCTGTTTTTGTGAAGAAAAATACATACTTTTGAGTCTGTAGCAGAATAATTGGCAAGCTTTGGGACAAAATACTTCGTCACAATTGCATAAATAATAGTATTTAGTATGTGGATGTTATGTTCAGAGAACATTCAAAAGTAACAATCAGAGAACATTCAAAATTAACAATCAGATAACATTCAAAAGTAAAGATCAGAGAACATTCAAAAGTAAAGATCAGAGAACATTCAAAAGTAAAGATCAGAGAACATTCGAAAGTAACGTTCAGAGAACATTCAAAAGTAACGTTCAGAGTAACGTTCAGAGAACATTCAAAAGTAGCGTTCAGAGAACATTCAAAATTAACGTTCAGCGAACATTCAAAAGTAACGCTCAGAGAACATTCGAAAGTAACGTTCAGATAACATTCAAAAGTAACGTTCAGAGAACATTCGAAAGTAACGTTCAGATAACATTCAAAAGTAACGTTCAGAGAACATTCGAAAGTAACGTTCAGATAACATTCGAAAGTAACGTTCAGAGAACATTCAAAAGTAACAATCAGAGAACATTAGCAAAACATTTTTTGTTAGCAGAGCAGAACGAGTGTTCTATTAATGTTACTGGAAGAACCTTGCCAGAACGTTATCCAAAGCTCTGAGAACGTTCCCTGTTAGCTGAGCTGGGATATTTCCAAAATGCCCTCTGCATAAAGATGTGAATCATAAAGATAAAACAGCATAGAGGATGATTTCAGTCTTGTGTAAAATAGGTCAGCAGAAAAAACTGTCTTTTCTTGCTGTGTGTGTGTGTGTGTGTGTTCATATGTGTGTGTGTGTGTGTGCGTGTGTTCATGTGTGTGTGTGTGTGTGTGTGTGTGTTCATGTGTGTGTGTGTGTGTGTCTGTGTGTGTGCGCGTGTGTGTGTGTCTGTGCGTGTGTCTGTGTGTGTGTGTGTGTGTGTTCGTGTGTGTGTGTGTGTGTGTGTGTGTGTGTGTGTGTGTGTGTGTGTGTGCAGCTGCTGGCCTCGTCGCGTGGGGACCATGAGCGTGTGCAGTGTGAGCTAACACGACTGCAGGCTGAGAGTGAGAGTTCGAAGGCCGAGGTGAAGGAGGTTCTGCAGGCGCTGGAGGAACTCGCTCTGAACTACGACATGAAGATTGAGGAGAACGAAGACATGAGCCTTCAGAACCGACAACTCACAGAGGAGCTGTCGCACAAAACCGTACGACAAACACTGCAAACACAATCTCTTAAAACTAATCTCTTAAGGCCCATTCACACTAAGGGGCCCTATTTTAACGATCTAAGCGCATGGACTAAAGCGCTTAGACTTAGCAAGCGCACTTAGGTCGTATCCGAATCCACTTTTGCTAGTTTAACGATGGGGAAAATGGTCGGCGCTCCCGGTGCATGGTCTAAAAGGGTCGTCCCTTTTCTCTTAATGAGTAATGGGTGTGTTTTATCTCTGTTCTCTTAATGAGTAATGGGTGTGTTTTATCTCTATTCTCTTAATGAGTAATGGGTGTGTTTTATCTCTATTCTCTTAATGAGTAATGGGTGTGTTTTATCTCTATTCTCTTAATGAGTAATGGGTGTGTTTTGTGCGTAACGTGAAATAAACCAATCAGAATCTCGTCTCCCATTCCCTTTAAAAGCCAGTTGCGCTCGCGCCATGGCTGATTCGCTATTTTCATTTACACAAAAACTGAACGCTTCTCTAGTGAGGAAACGGTTCTGCTTGTGTGCGAAGATCTACGGGACAAGCCAGATTCTCCATATCTTTATGTACACAATAATAATCTTTTACATTGTAATCATTTTATTTAATATTTAGCATGTGTGTGTGCCCTGTGTGTGTAATAAGCAGAGTGTTTGCGCGTTGTGGACCCGCTTATAGGCGCATATTACTAACATGCTTTTTAAATAAATAAAAAAATATGGCGTCATTGACTTTTTTCAACCAGGTTTCAGTTGGTCAATGGCTCAGTCTATTTCAGTTCCTCAAAATAGCAATGCGCATGAACACACACTGAACACACACTCATTCTCAGACCAGCAGCCCATGGGCCACAGATGGGCACAAATACATTTGCTATTTAAACAACGTGACGCAGGACGTGAAAATGAAAACACACTTTCCTGCCGCTGCATTGTGCCGGTTGTGTGATAGGGCCCTAAAAACGATAACTACAGTATATTAGCGTCCACACCAGCAGACTGCAGTTTGTCGCCTGTCGCTTTAAATGCTCGAGCTCTTAAAACAGGATGGATTCTGATTGGCTGTCATTCTGAACGTGATTCCAACGATATTGTTTCTCTGTGCCTTTATTGTTATAGTTGTGATGTGGACTTTGATATTCTTTTATATTTAGAGCGATCTTTATCGTTATCATTACAGTTGTCAGTGTGAACGGGCCTTTAATCAGTATTGAAAACAAGTCTTGTTTTCTTGCAAAATTATCTAATCATAAAATTCTCAATACTCTTGCCTGTTTCTCAAATACACACTACCATTCAAAAGTTTGGGATTAAAAAAAAGAAATGAATACTTTTATTCAGCAAGGATGAATTAAATTGATCAAAAGTGACATTTATAATGTTACAAAATATTCTATTTCAAATAAATGCTGTTATTTTGAACTTTTAAAATCATTTGAAAAAATTTACAGTTTCCACAAAAAATATGAAACTGTTTTCAACACTGATAATGATCATAAATGTTTCTTGAGCATCAAATCATCATATTAGAGTGATTTCTGAAGGATCATGTGACACTGAAGACTGGAGTAATGATGCTGAACATTCAGCTTTGATCACAGGAATAAATTACACTTTACTGTATATTCACATAGAAAACAGATGATTTACATTGGAATAATATTTCACAATTTTTACTGTATTTTTGATCAAATAAACACAGCCTTGGTGAGCAGAACCTACCCATAACACACACACACACACACACACACACACACACACACACACACACACGCACACTAACCCGACCCCTAAACCTACCCATCACACACACACACACACACACACACACACACTAACCCGACCCCTAAACCTACCCATAACACACACACACACACACACACACACACACACACTAACCCGACCCCTAAACCTACCCATCTCACACACACACACACACACACACACACACACTAACCCGACCCCTAAACCTACCTATAACACACACACACTAACCCGACCCCTAAACCTACCCATCACACACACACACACACACACACACTAACCCGACCCCTAAACCTACCCATAACACACACACACACACACACTAACCCGACCCCTAAACCTACCCATCTCACGCACACACACACACACTAACCCGACCCCTAAACCTACCTATAACACACACACACTAACCCGACCCCTAAACCTACCCATCACACACACACACACAAACCCGACCACTAAACCTACCCATCACACACACACACACACACACACACACAAACTCGACCCCTAAACCTACCCATCACACACACACACACACACACACACACACACACACACACACACACACACTAACCCGACCCCTAAACCTACCCATCACACACACACACACACACTAACCCGACCCCTAAACCTGCCAATCACACACACACACACACACACACACACACACTAACCCGACCCCTAAACTTTCCATCACACACACACACACGGTGAATGTTTATATTTCGGATGTAATTCTCTGTTTTCCTCTCAGTCGGATCTCATGTGTTTGGAGGCGGAGTTTTCTCGGCTACAGGAAGTGAGCGTCCAGCACAGGAAACGCATCACTGAGGTGTTGAACACCCTCATGAAGGATCTCAACGACTTCAGCCTCATACTGGGAGACGGTGACCTCAGACTGGTGAGCGAGTGTGTGAACCAACGCATGAGGTTTTCTGAGTTAAAGGTGCAGTGTGTAAGTTTTAGCGGCATCTAGTGGTGAGGTTGCGAATTGCAACGAACAGAAGTTACGGTGGCCAACAGGAAGTGATGTCGTCGTCTGAGACAGCAGAAAGTAGCCAGTTATACAATGAAGTTTCTTTACAAAGATAAATTAAGAAATTAGTTTTACTTAATTATTCAGTAAAACGATATGTTATTGCGAATATTATTGTTACTTGTTCATCATTGTGTCAGTGTTTTATTCGCTGTCTTTAGTTCACTTCTTTACACGAAGAACAACATAGTGACGAAACGCGTTTGTCCGTTCAGGGCCACCGTAGAAACGTGGATGTAAGCGGACCCACGGTGTGTGTAGAGAGAAATGCCTCATTCTAAGCTAAAAAAACACATAACGGTTCATTATGTAAGCTCTTTATACACCATGAAAACATAGTTATGATATTACATTTCTGTCAACAGATCCTCCTAAATATTACACACTGCACCTTTAACACACCATTTATGTCTGAAACTGGAACGCTGGAAGAGTTTGCATCTGATTTGCTTTTTCTAACTCATTTAAATTCATTTCTATTATTGGCATGACAAAACGGTATATTTGTATTACCAAAGTTGGGCAAAAGAAAAATTACTTTACTGCAAATGTAATAAACATAGAATTTACAGGATAAAATACAAAAAAACTATATATTTTATAAAAATTTAAAAATACATTCACTACCAGTCAAAAGTTTTTGCTTGGTAAGATTTTTTATGTTTTTAAAAGAAGTCTCTTCTGCTCACCAAGGCTGCATTTATTTGATTAAAAATACAAAAAAAAAACAATAACATTTTTAATATATAAAGAGTAATATATTTTACAAAATATTCTATTTCAGATAAATGCTGTTCTGAAATTCTGAAATATTATTCCAATGTAAATCAGCTGTTTTCTATGTGAATATATAGTAAAGTGTAATTTATTGCTGTTATCAAAGCTGAAGTTTCAGCATCATTAATTTGAAAAAACAGCAATTCTTTCAGGATTCTGTGATGAATAGGAAGTTCAAAAGAACAGCATTTATCTGAAATAGAAAATTTTGTAAAGTATATTACTCTTTATATATAAAAAATATTATTTTATTTTTTATTTGTATTTTTAATCAAATAAATGCAGCCTTGGTGAGCAGAAGAGACTTCTTTTAAAAACATTAAAAATCTTACCAAGCAAAAACTTTTGACTGGTAGTGTATAAAAACATAAAAAAGAAAGAAATAAAAGATCAGGAATTTTTTTAATTTTTTTAATTTTATAAAAATGCAAAAATACATAAAGATAAT